>NW_010235461.1:24956-57346 GCF_000690775.1 Eurypyga helias
TAACCCCCACACGTTGGCCCTCAGGACATTGATCCAGCCTGTCCAGATCCCCCTGAAGAGCCTTTCTACCCTCAGTCAGATCAACACTCCTGCCCAACTTGTTGTCACCTGCAAACTTGCTGAGGGTGCACTCGATCCCCTCATCCAGATCACTGATAAACATGTTAAACAAGACCAGCCCCAAAACAAAGCCCTGGGGGACACCACTTGTGAACGGCCACCAACCAGACTTCCTCCATTTACCACAACCCTCTGTGCTCTGCCCTCCAACCAGTTTTTGATCCAGCTGTCTAAGCCATGAGCTACCAGCTTCTTTAAGAAAATGCTGTGGGAGACAGTGTCAGAGGCTTTATAAAGTGCAGGTAGACAACATGCACAGCCTTCCCCTCATCCACCAGGCGGGTCACCCCGTCATAGAAGGAGATCAGGTTGGTCAGGCAGGACCTGCCCTTCATGAACCCATGCTGGCTGGGCCTGATCCCCTGGTTGTCTTGGAAATAATACTGCCTTGGAAGAGAGAGTCCCTCAACAGATGTTGAAGTGTCCTCATAGAAAAAGTTTTGCTTTTGTGTGCTTTTTATGCAAATTCTTTAAAACTTTACTGACTCTTACATACACATATCTTTGGGAAAAAAAAAAAGAGTATCCACAATAAGACATATATTACACAATTTCCACAGACCAATCATCTTAATAGAAAACAAAGAGCCTTGCAAACTACAGTCATTCTAAAAATCAAAATAGCTTAGCCAGCTGTTAAAGAAGTGCATTCATTATTACTGAATGCATTACTGCTTTAAACATATATAATTCCGAAATAATCTTCTTGAAATAAACACAACTGCCATAAAACATGCTGGACTTGCAATTGAAGACAAAGCACACTGTATTTGTTGTATTAAAACTCTGACAAAATACATTTTAATCATGTCCAGTCTTATGAATTCTAAAAAAAACTGGAATACCATTTGGCCTTCACGATTAATGTGCACTTTATCATTGTAAACAGAGCTTCCTGAACATTTCCATAAAGTCTGCTTTTTGAATCAACATTTAAACAGTCAGCATTGCCCTTTCTCTCCTTTTATGTTGTGGTGGTTGTGTGTGGATTCTAAATAAGGTATAAGATATCAAGAGTTTTCATATTAAAGTAGAGAAAAATAATTTAATCACAGAAAAGAGATGGAAATCTGAATGACCTCAGGTATTAGCTTTGTTGACACGAATGGTAGAATTTGTGCTCTCCTTATCCATCTCAGGAATTAAAGAATTTTATGTGACATGGCTGATGTGCTGATCAATAAAACAACAACAATCATTTACACTGCAGGTTTAGTGCAGTTTCAAAAATCTGCACTAACCAAGCTGGTAGTTGCAGCAGAATCAATACACAAGGCATCTTGCTTAGTGGTGTGCATGAATGAAGTACGACTAAACTTTTAACACCCAGCGGCTACAGATTAAGATGACAAAATTCATAGGCAGAATGTGTTCTGCAGGCTATGCGTAACAGTGTGCTTGAGAGGGTAATGAACAATAAAATGTTAAAAGTATTAAGAACTTCTTATTTTGATTTTCACTCTGCTTCACTCAGTATTTACACTGAGTTGGCAGTCAGCATTCATTTTATTTTAAGACCTGTTGCAAAGGACCTCTGTAGATTTGCTGCTGTGTCTTCATCTGTCAGTTCTATAGCTTCATGTTACTCTAAATCTCTCCTATATTCCTAAGCACTCATCTCCTTATTTGGCACACTTTAATCTCTTAAGTAGCTCCTTATTATTTTCAGTGAAGTTTCTGATGTGTCACACCTGCTACAGGAGTCAATCATCTTTAGTTCACAATGCAGATAAAAGGAATTAAACTGCTTTTTATTAATGTTTTAATATGTTCGTGTTTAAACAACGACTCCAACTGGTACTATTTTAACCAAGATGCTTGCATTCAGGACTACAGCTTTGTGAGATAAAGTAAAACAAACATCAAATCATTCTTTTCTAATTTGCTAAATCAAATAGTTTCATTAAATCTGCTTTAAATGTTTTCTGTGTTTTTTTGTTTGTTTGGTAGGTTTTCTTTCCCCTCAGCCGGTTCAAACTTCCCCAGTGTTACATCTTCTTGAAACATGGACTATTCTCAATAAACCCTAAGAATCTTTCTTTTCATTCACACATATACAAGTATACCAGATCTCAATTCCCCAGACAAACAGAAATTACCAAAAACCTTAGCGTCATGATGAAAATACGTGATAGTCATTCACTATCGGTGGAAACTCCCCCTACAATAACAAAAGAATTAACCATTTTTTGATGTTACATGATTAGCCAAAAGGAAAAATATCCTAAACCGCTGAAGAATCTGTACTTCTCTCATCTATATTTTCATTTATTCAGAGTATTGAGCTCATCAATGGTTCTCATTCAAAATAATCTAACCATTCCTCTCTTTTCTTCACTGAAAAGCAGGCATCTTCTGTTCCAATCAATGAAGGACGTACACAGTACCGTCTATCTGGCGGTGAAATAAACCTCTGCAAATTGGGAATTCATTAACAGGTACTATACAACAATAAAGAATCTGAGCTACCGGCTTTCCAGGTTAATTTTTTTTTCTATTTCTGCTATCATGGTCAATGAAATGTAAACACTTTACGAATGCTGCGGTACACATTGTTTAAATCAGCTAACTTACTAACAGTTGATTATCTTAAATCTGTGAAGTAAACAAGAAGAGTGAATATTAAAGACAGTAGCTCAGCATAAAGAATGTGATATGCCCTTGAACTTATAACACTGCAGTAAGCAATTACCTTAAAGAAGCCACCCACACAACAGAACTATGGCTTTGTTCCTTATCTTCAAAGAACAAGCCACTTGCATCTGGATCAAATCCTTTAAACAATACACGAACACACAACATCAAAGCACTTTCATTTTCTTCAGTTATTTAATTTAATTAGAGCTAATGCAGACATGAATTTAGACACTGATTGCTGTGTAGAAAATCCCCAGAAAACATGTTCAAGAAATTAATCAATTTGAGTTTAATTTTATAAAGATTTTTCTCCCAGTACCTGACAGGAGCGCCTCTGCTCTGTGCAGGTTTCAGCAAGACTGTCACAGTGCTGTCAGTTTGATTCAAAGGTGTTTCAAGTTCATATGGTGGCATAGAGGGTGCTAGAATAAGAAAAGAGGCAAAACCAATCATTATTCCTGTATTTCTTCTTTCAATAGCTGTATCTTTATTTGAATAGGTAATTTTAAAGACTTCTTCAAATGCAAAGGCCATATTATAGGTCTAAGATGCTTTCTGTTACAACACAAGTGTGAGACAACTGTTAAATAACTTAAGAAAAAAAGAAAAATACCACCCAACCAAACAAAGAAATCCCAGCTCACTGCCAGTTTCAAGACAGCAAACAGATACTAGTAGGAGTAAATTTGCAGAAAGTATTGAGAAGCCATGACTTGGAAGTAAAAAAGTTAGCACACGAAGAGCATCTGCAGATGTGCACGCTGAACTGACTACGGTTTATGAAACTGAGTCCAGCTTTCTCAGTATGTCAGTGGCATTAGGATGCACTCTCAGAACTTGTCATTCCTGGAATTTTAACTAGCGCTGTGACTGTCCCGAGTCTAATGTCCACCACAGACACAATTTACAATAATGATGCAGGATGATCACCATGAGGGCTTATCTTAGTTCAAAGCCACACTCAATAGCACTTTTGCAAACTGTGTGTTCATTAAGGAACTACAGTTGGGAATAAAACAAATGATGCCTCAGTTACTGTCTTTTACTGTTGCTACTTTTTTCAGTGCTATCATCTGGTGGCATTTTTATCATTATACTGAGTGGAAGGCTGCTTGGTTAATTGACTGTGTAGCAGTCTCTTGAATCCTTGTTGTCCATTTGGTAACGATGACACAAAATTAACAGATTTAAAGGCTACAGAAGCAAAAAGCGGTCATTGCAAGGATCTTTTCTGACCATGAGAATAATGCAGAGCAGTGATGTTCCCTAAAATATTTCCTTCTTGAAAAAGAAAATACATTTGGTGGGAGAGAAGATCTTTTATTTAGCAAGTTCTTCCAGTGGTTAATTCTACTTCATGTTGAACACTGAGACCTATTTGACATCTCAGTTTGTTTAGGTTCATCTTCCAGCCACTGGATACTTTGTGGACCATACTGATAAAGTTATTCAGAATATATTACGCTCCACATACAGATAATATCAACCTTCAGGCTCCTCTAGCAAACTAAATAGCTCCAATAATGTGGGTCTGTCTTTTAAGCCTATCTTCCAATCCTTTTCACCTTCCCAGTAGTAGCTGCATCTACTTCAAAGCTGCACGAACTTGTCTCCTTTATTCATACTGCCCTGTATATAGATCAGTAAGGATTGCTTTTGAACACTTTTGTCCACATATCTTCAGTCTGCTGTGAAAACATTAACATCTTCATCACTTTTCATTGATATTCACCAGTTTTGAAATGCTTCACAAATAAAAGAAATAGTCTTCAAAAACCTCCCTGTAAGCTGAGAGAGTTTAATTCTATCTACAATCCTGGACATAAAGCACAAACATCGAGATTAATCATTATAAGTAATTTGGGTACCCACTGTGAGAAGCCTAGAGGCATAATATTCCACAGTGCTTTAAAGATTCAGACACGATGTTCCCATTTTTCAGTTCTGCTGTTTTGAACATCCAGAACTTGTTTACATAATGCCCCATTTTCAGGTTGACCATCCTGAAAATAAGGGGAGCACAGAGTAACTGCATCTCCAAAAAGCTCTATGAACTCTGAATGTTTCTGGAACACTAACTTCTTGCCCTTGTTCTCCTGCCCACACCTTCCCAAGTCTTGTAATCTTCCTAACTTACGACTCCAAGGTCCCTACCTGCACTCTTTACTCATCTTAGTCTCCCTCCACCAAAATTGTTTTCTTGTCCAGGATATGAGTTGTGGTTCTTCCAGTCTCACCTTTTAGCCCTGGCTACTTTTTCCTCTTCTCCACAGACAGCGGACATTATCTATTCTTACACTTTTCTCTTGTCCAGGTTAGGACCCTTCCTCCACCTCAGTGCCCACACGTAAAGAAGAAGGAACTTATCCATAAACAGAGAAAACAGAAGATACTCTTCCTGTTCACAGTTTTTGCAACAGAAAGCTTAGAAGCACTAAAAGGTAATGCCCTTAGAGGCTGTATCTGTGTTGGGTCATGCCAGGTTGATGAACACACAGGCAAGGCTCTAAAAGCTTGGCGAACTTAAATCTATTTAGTAATGATGTCATCAGTGGTGACATTTGCTGCTCAATTCTGTCAAGTTTCCACCATTTGTGTGCAAACTACAACATTTACAAGTTGTCCAAACCTGGATAGTTTTTCAGAGTGATGCCTCAAATTAACGTCTCTCTTCTTGCTAAATATTTAAATCCCTGTTTGAAAGCACTTAAGTAATGTCTTGGTCACCAGAATTTTTCATTATATCAACCATTTTCCTGAAATGGATGAAATTCTTCTTAGCGTGAAAGGCAGCGTACAAAATTTCAACCCGCATAGCTGACTTTTTCAAAGTTATATGCAACAGAAAACAGTCTTCTAGTAGAGTGCCCATCAATTTAGACAGCAGGCACTGCTACGCGCTCTGCTTTTGGTAATACGTATTTACATACAGATCACTTCATCCATCACTGCCAATCACACAGCTATGGAATGAAACATGGCAACTGTTTACAGTACAGGATAGTACTATACTACTCAAACACTTAAGACAGGCAATTAAGAGTGTTTCATTCAAATGAAAATGCAGTCTAGAGTCTGACAAAGTAAAATGCAACGACTCAATTCAGAAATTGGTCAGAACATACTGCTGCCACCTCATCTATTCTAAAAAAAATAGTGTAGCCTTTTATCCATAGATGTTCTGCATTTCTGTTTGCATCTCTCCGAAACTGAGAGCACTGCCCACATCAAAAGCGTCAAAGCCACACAGTGAGCCAGTGACATCACAAGCCAATAGCACTGCCAAGCGGGTACCACATTCAAAAGTTAAAATTTCAGTTGTGATTTTTCAATGATACTAAGAGATCTGCATTCTGCTTCTATTTTAAATTCATCAAGAAGTTGGCTTTATCTACCCAAAGACAAGTCACAAACATTCCCTGTTAGCACAGCAGTGAACACGAAGTAATGAGAGCGTGGGGTGCAGACAAGACAGCCTGCAGAACCTCGCTGCCTGGGAGCCTGGAGGTTAGTCTCATTCCCAAGCACGCCTGCAATGTCTGTGTACACTACTGAGTCTTAGTTGGTGACACAGCAAATTTAGAAAAGAACAACAAGGTAAAATCCAGCACTATTCCCAGATGCTCAGATTATCTTCCACTCTCAACACTCTCCTTCCTTCCTCATTCTAACAAGGGCTGACTATGCCATCCTAACTCATATCGAGTCTTGCTGTATGGGAAGTTGATTTCTGACTGAGAAAGTTTCTGCTCAGTACAGGAAAGGAGATGGAAAATGAACCCCATCATTACTGATCAGTGTTAATTATGTTTAGACTTTCTATAAAGAATAATCTTCTTACTTGAAAATCTAAAACTTTTTTTTTTTCCTCTACAAACACCCATACTGGCAATAATTTCCACCTTGCATTAACTGCCTTTTCCAATAATAAGAAAAAAGAAAACTGCTCTGATTAACACTTGTTACTTTTTTTCATTCCAGTGAGGACAGAAAATGAGTGATGGGGAAAAGTACAAAGAATGAGACTAAATGAGAAAGAATATTATGTACCCAAAAGCCTGCCTTTATCCTTTCTGAAAAGCAAGGTTAACCACAAATAGATAAGGTAATTTTCTGTCAATATTATCAAGGGGCCATAGTTCAACTGGCAGTTTAATTCCCAAGAAGAGTAGAGAGAAGTGAAGAGTAAAGGGACTTCAACTGTAACCCTGCAAAACATTTTGTCATCAATTACATTCGCATTTGAGAGTATGTAATAGTATTGCATCTCATCAGCCAGAGAAATGGACTGTTCCTCTGCCTCTGGGAGGGCTTTAAAATACTGTTCATGAATCTGCAGAGTGACAGAATCATGCTGCTGTTATCTGAAAGCCACTAGTCTTGATGTTCTTGTCTAATACAGTTTCATCCCCACTTCAGTCCACACGCCTGCTCGGAACATACGCAGGCTGGCAGTTGGCTACACTTTCCAAGAGAGCACGAGATACAGCGCATTTCTGCTCTGCTCTCAATTGTTCATGGCTCATTAAAGAGATTTTCCAGCACCGTTACTGTACTAATTTAGAATCATGTCAAGGCTGACTAAGCTCTGAATGGAACCCTCATCCTCATGTCCAAAAAACCCTATGCTACATGTTGCAACAGCAGCTGGCACTGACTGCAGGCACATAATTCATAGGGCTTCTTCGGGTGATAAGTTACAGTTGTGAATAGGAATTTCAAAGCACGAGCCCATATTTAAGCGCTTGAAAGTTTTTCAGATACGCTGACGTACGTCACTGACATCTTCAGGGCTGAACGTCTATTTTACTTCTTCAATGTGCTGCTTCTTCAAACAAAAAGAAGTAAACAACAAAAGAATCGCCCATGTCATTATCATAAACAAACAATAACATTCTTTAATTGAGTACCTGATATTTTAGTGGTGAACTGGTTTGTGATTGGAGGTCCAAAGCCTTTAGCCGTGCTGGCTCTGATGGTAAAAGAGTAGGTAGTGCCAGGATACAGTCCAAAAAAGAGATAGTGCGTTTCATTTCCTAGCTTTGAGACTCGTCCACTTTGATTGGATAAATCTATTTCTGGGTCAAAGGAACTGACTGCTTTGTAGGTGATCTGCAAAAGAGTAAGAAAGTTATAAACTGCCTTGAGCAGATGGACAGAGATTGCATCTTTATCCAGTAAACCCTTCTGATGTATGCGCTGTCAGACATTTTATGATAAGCTATCTTACCCTCTTATACTCTTCAAATCCCGAATCCCACGAAGGGACACAGAAACTCAGCCATAACTGGTATGAGTTATTACTCTTACAGATACAGAGACTTACAGGCAGCTAGATTACAACTCTGAAGGATGGGTTCAGGCTTACATTAATTCCTTCAAGATGCTGGCTTTACCAGTGTCATTTTATGAATTCATCTTACTGTTGGTTTTGATCAACAACCATAACAAAACCAAAACAACCACGTAAAAACAGATAAGGGAATAACAGAAGGTGTAGACTCCAGTTCCAGCTGACTTCACTATAATTACACTTCTGCTCCGAGTAAGATTATCCATAAAAAGATGATAAGGGCAGCTTAAGGCAAATTTTTCAGAAAGTGGGTAAAGCTTGTATTTTAGTCTGAAGCTTAGCTATTGTAATTGCTAATTTGGAAGCGTTCAGGTTATGATATCGTGCCTAGGTCAGATTCTCATTCAGAGGAAAGGAAAGATAAAATGTTAAGTAATATATGCAAAGTGTATATTCTATCCTCAGTTCTTTGATTCAAACAGTATTTTTAGTTTTCATTAGAAATGTTAATATAAAGTTCACAGCAAAACTTGATCCAGATTTCTTCTATTAATTACTAATTTCCATGCACTGTAATGAGAATTTAAAAATAAAAAATCCATTAAAAAATTAAAAAGTAAAGATGATTCATCCCTCCTTTTTACTTTTAGTTTCATTTGTATGTGAATAATTCCAACATTCTTAATATATAAAGTGATAATTGACATTCTTTTTGCTATATTTATTCCATATCCTTATAATTAAGAAGACACATAAAACAATACATAGAAGCATCTAAGCAGCAGCATTACACATCTTAAGAACTTGCAATTTCCTAAAACCTCTGACTTAATGAAAATTGATTTTTGTGTTACCCTTCCAATATAACATCAGCAAAGTGTAATAAATTACAATTAGTAATAAAAACATTGATATTCTCTAGATAAACCCTGACATTATTTCAGTAGATATAGGCAGATGCTCTGTAATTCCTCATCCATAAACTGGATCCTTAAAAACTGCTCAACTAAACCCTCCCAAATATAACAGAAGACTACCAAATAGCTAAACTTGTATCAGTAAAGAAATTAAGATTAGATATTGCCCAAAAGAACCCCCCTTTCTGATGGAAGGTGTTCTGTCTGCTTGTGGGAGAGTGGGTCACAATTTTTTTTTTTTGAGATTTTAAGACAGGTTAGACAATTGCATCACAACTATGTTTTATATATAGCTGATCCTGTTTTACCACAGACACATGGCCTAAATGGCCTCTTGCAGCTCCTTTTAACTCTGTTTTGTATTTCTATGATCCTTAACTGGATTTTCCAAAATCCCACTTAAATTTTATTCAAAATAACACCAGGCTATTGGAAACTCTGCAGTCTATGTTAGGTTCTTATAAATCTCTTGCAGCATTTAGCTATTAGATAGCTAAGTGTCTGACGCCCCATAACGAAACAACACTCCTACTTGTAAGACTGTTCATACTTCTTTTTTTTTAAAACTGGTTTCTTACATCCCCCATTGCTAATACCAGTTCAGCTTTGCGGTCATGAAAAAAAAAGAGAGGGCACGAGGGTCATTTTCTCACTGGATGTTGACTGTTTGTATCGAATTTAGATGAAGCCTTGCCCAAAGGACTAACCACTTTATTCCTACAACTGCAGACCTGTACTGGTGACAGAGGAGCAAAATGGTGTAATTTGTCATTATGTCATTTCTGCATCTAAAACTTTTTTCTCTAAATATTGGTAAAATAATTGGATTTGCACTTAGTTTCACAATAGCGACGAATACTTTAATCCTTTATACGTCAACGCCCAGTTTTCCTCACCACATATATTAAAAGACTGTCTCCTTCAGGCACTAAAAAACAATGCCTGGCCTCAGGAAACAGACTAAGTTAGGAGATTTCTAACAACATAGGAAGTTAGGCACTCAGAGCAAGAAATGCTACGCAGAGGTGAGACTGTGCTTTCTCTCTGGGAGGAGGAATGCAGACTCAGGACTGCACATTAATTTCATCTATCTGCTGGGATCAAGACCCTGGGACCTCCTGCAGAAAGGAGGTGTCTGCTGCTGTAGTCTTACGTCTCATACTATAAATAATGGCTACCAGCTGAAGAGCTTGCTCCGGACAGGGCAGCCTTGCTCCTAGGTCTGACTCAGGCCTACATACTGTGAGTTTTGCATCCCCCGAGCTGTGTGTCTTCAACTCTAGCCTAAAGTACCCTGTGCTCTCATACTGGCTTTCCTCCTGGCAGTACAATTCTTCTGCCCCTGGTTGTGCTCAGTCCAGTGGCCGGTGACACATGAATGGAAGGAGAAGCGGCTCTGCGCCCGTCACTCCTCTGCAGGCAGATTATCACGAACAGGGGAATCCCGCAGGCTGAAATGCCCCCTACCCAGGCATACTCCCCACTCAGTTCGTGCTCATCTGCTAGGCCATCTCTGGAAGGCGAATGCCACGAGCAGCACAGTTTTCATAACCATACCAACTGTGGCATACGATTGTGTAAGAGCAGCTTTAGCGGCTATGCTTTTTAGATTGGAATTGTGGACATACACGCAGCCAAGGCTCAGATGCCTCTTTGGCTTCCAACAAGGCATCAGCAGGAGCTAGACACCTCAGTTCACAAGCATGGGTGATTTGGAACTGTGCCAGGTGCATTACCTTGACAACACAAGGATCAGCCGGAGAGGGGCCAACTGAGACATCATGGATGATCTAAGTCAAGCTATAAACCACAGGCAACTGGAGTACATCTAACTTGTCTCAATCTTACCCTGTGAGCTACTTCAGTCAGCTAAAATATACCAAAGTATGCTTTTGTATTTCACTTGAACTGTACATTTAAAATAGGTAAAGTGTCCCCGTCATTCATTGTGTATATTTGTTGGCCCCTAGGTAGTTTACTAGTTGTATTTATAAAAACTCTGTCATATGTTTTACGCTTATAAGCAAATCAGGGCAGAAAAAGTATTGACCAACAAGCTTCCAGCAACTAGGTGTCATTTCATATTCAGACGGTTGATGTGACGGAGTTGGCATCTTTAAAACAAGGGATAGTTTGGTTGCATTACTCTGTAGGTTATCTTTTGCTTAAAAATTCATTAAATCAAGTTTCTGATTTAAGTGATTGCCTTGTTCCCTCCATCTCTGCTCTGAGGTGTATTAGATAAACAATATAAGGACAGACCTGTATTTCCCTCTCAATATTCTCCTCACTGTTGGAATGCTGGTTTCTTTTGATGTTCAGAGACTTGCACTGTCCTGCCTACCTTAGAAACTCTGGCCAAGCTACTCTCTTCCATCTCTGAATACACCTGCCTAACTCCCATTACAGCTGACAGAGTTATGTATGTCTGTACATTTACGAATGAACTGCACGTATATAGTGCATGTGCTCCTCAGCAATGTAATTATGACATTCATGCATGTTTGTAAGTAGAAAGATGATTCACCACTGTGTGTTTCTAGGTACATAAAGCCTAACATCAATAAAAACATTAACATATGAACTAAAACATTCTGATCCCTGAAGATAGGCAACTGCTGGAAATAGCTGGAAAATAGTTAGCTTCATAAAAAAATAAATTCATCCTCTTTCGTAACATTTTATCCTGTTACAATAAAATAGTTTTCAAAACAATATCAATAGGTTATCATTCAATTTATTTTTTCTTTTACATCGTATCTCGTTTAGGTGGGTTTTTTTGAACAAAGCATTTCAATACCAATTTTGTAGTAAGGTCAGGTAAGAAGCTTAACAGTGATTACTGTGTGACAGCTTAATCTGTGCAGTCTTTTGTCAATTTTTCTAAAAGGTATTCAGGCAGAGGTTCCACAAGAGGAAAAGCAGCGATTTTTAGACATCTAACAACATATAATTTTGTTGAATTTGCATTGAAAAAATGCTAAATTTTTTTTTAATTATGCCTGCTTGTTTCTATTACAATAGGCTTCCTGTACTGAGCCTTATCTAAATGTGATGTTGACTGTCACCACTATGTTATGTCTCCTACTTTTTTTTAAATTCACTAAGATCTGTCTTTCAATCTTAAATATTTGATCCACATTACCAGACAGAATGATGTATCACATGGTTCTAAAAATAGCAGTTTTCTTAAAGCTGACAACCCAGGGGCATTCTGGGTCCTACATTATTCAACCTTACGTTATACATTTGATTTTATTACTTTGTAAGTGTTAATCTATTCAAAAATGAAGACTAATTTTACATAAACTGGAAAAAAATTCACTTTCTTCCTAATTATGCACTTCTGAAAATCAAAACTATACATAAAAATTAAAACATGGCAAAATGTTAGGTACCTCATACAAAGTAATCACACCATATGTTTGCGCTGGCTCTCTCCACTGAAGAAAAATCTTCTCTTCAAATGTGCTCCCTTGAATGGATTCAAGTGGAACAGCACTAGGGACTAAAGGATAAAAAAAGGAGAAAACACTGGTTTTAGAAAAATTTCAGAAGGAGACACTCTGCTTAATATTTGCACTGTTATGACATAAAAAAACATCCCACTGTTATTTCCCCAAGACAGAAACAAAGGCTGGGGTAACTCAGGAGGAAGATGGTTTATTTAATGAGAGCGCTATTACGGAAACATAGGTGTCACCTTCGGCATAAGAAGGAATTGATGAGCATTGCGCTTTTCCTGCAAAACACTTCTGATGAAAGAACAAATCAGCTTTTTGTAAGGAATTAGGTATCTCAAATATAAATCCTTGTAAATAAAATCCATTTGTGATACTTGCCTATCAATAGTGTTATTATCCCATAGTGAAAAGACATATTAAACACTTATATGAAAATGGACAAGCATTGAAGTAAGAAGGTATAGTTTCAACAGACTGAACTAGAATGGCCAGTTTGGAAAGAAGAGCCACATGTTGCACAGAACAGCAGTGCTCACTAACATTAGCCCTTAACCTACAACCAGGTGAACACAAGAAAATTATGAAGCAATCAAACTGAAAATCTGTTGTTACTAATTTTTCTTAAAGTCTCTTAATTTATGAAAATGACCCTGAAGACTAAGGGATGCCAGAAGGTTCTGACAGGTATGCCAACTGCCCTCAGGTATCTACTTCTGTCTCCTGTTTGTTCTACAACCTTATTCCTGAGCCAAACTCAATGCAGCTTTCAGAGAAGGAGATTTGCAAACAGCACATGGACAGATATCTGTGATTTTGCTTTTGTAACAACACTAACGATTGCATGTGAAAATCCTGAAAAATGCACACAGGACTGTTGTGAGGCCACAGGCACTGATGGGTTTGCACTTTTCACAAACTATGTGAAGATCCGGTAAGAAGATATACTTAACATTTTCATAGAATTAGGGCATGGTTTGGGTTGGAAAGGACCATCTAGTTCCAACCCCCCTGCCATGGGCAGGGACACCTTCCACTAGACCAGGTTGCTCAAAGCCTCGTCCAGCCTGGCCTTAAAATTTTGCATATATTAGAGGAAGAAAGTGGAAACTACTTGCTGCAGTGGTGTGCTGGGTTCAGTCAGGAAAGAGTTAGGCAAGGGAGGATTTGTGAGAGCGGCTTCGAAGCTGTGTTCCTTGATGCAGGGAGCAGCACTGATAAGTTCTTAGCTGGCACTGGGACCTGCACCAGTTTCAAGGTCTTTCTCCACTTCTGATACTTCAGCTGCATTCCCAGCTCTCACTGTCTCGCTACTGGTCCTGTATGGACCAGTAAGATTATGTCCTTAGGGCAACCTTAAGTTTGGGCATTAAACCTTGCTTCCAAGTAGGAGAGAACTGATAAAACTCATTTGGAATCGTGGGATTAATGATTTATGTGTAAATGGAGAGGAATTAAATACAGTGTAAATAAGTTGGAAGTATAGCAAAGCACTGTGGTTACCCTCTAAAGTTACCTGAAGGCCATAAACTCTGAGCTGTTATGTCATAAGGGAGGTCAAACAGTCACAGAGGTTTCCTAGAGAGGTTGTAGGATATCCGTCTTTGGAGATACTCAAAACTCATCTCTACAAGACCTTGAGCGATCTGTTCTCACTCAATCTTCTTCGAGCAAAAGGTTGCAGTAAATGAGCTCTGGAGATCCCCTGCAACCTACATGATCATGTGATTCAAATAGTTATGGTGATTATTTGGGTTAGTATACTCTGTGTTGTTACATCCAGATTGATGTACCTTACTGAAAGTGTATGGTATACAATAAATTTATAATTTTTGTCCAAGTTATTCTCTCAACCCCAGATGCTGGTTTTTAATAGGTCTTGGAATAACATGGAGTTTCATAGGCCCAGGAATAAGAAAATATTATGCAAAATTTTAGAGAAAAATACATTAACAGCCCAGATAACAATAAGGTCTTTAGCTTTGCCATCCTACAATTGAACCAGATCAAAATTAGAGGATGACAGCAAAATTAATTCTAATTAAACCATATTTTGTTAGCTATGCTTTATCAAATCTGTTGCATTAGCAACCATACATTCCTAAATTGTTTAATTTATTCCCTCATACATTTTGATTAGAAATCAGTACTGCACAAAACCAATATAGCATATATTAAATTATTTAATAGGTTTAAATGACAGACTTCAAGTATTTATTATGAGAGGAACTCGTCATTGCTGAAGCTTTTTCTAAGTACCTTTCCAACATGTTTGCAGTAAATCTATCATTGATATGGAAGAAAACACAAAGCCATTCCTGTTCAGACTGCCAATGATAAAAAGGGGAGGAGGACAGATCTGTTATATAAAGCAACACCAGTCATTTGATACCGTTTCTGTGAACAGTAGGCTTTTCAAAATGGCTAAAAGCAAGGTCAGAAAACCTAAGGTACACTTGTAGATGGCCCTAAAGGGCTATACCTCAGCACAGAGTGTTCTGGAAAGGTGAAACTGACTCCTACTGCATGACCAATTCAACAGGGAAGCCCCATTTTGGTACTGTAGCTAACAGAGTTCCAGAAAACTCTCTGCATGAGTAAGCACAATAATATCATGGAGGACTTAGGAGGATGGCATAACCTTTTCCTGCAGTATCACAGAGACACAGTAGCCAATTCCGCTGTCCATACATCAAAAAAAGACACTCACACATTATGTTATTTCTCAAAAAGAGATCCGAAAACCCAATGTTAGCTGAAAATCACTAAAAGAAAAGGAGTATCTACATATTTGAAGGTCTGTATATGGAACATATTGTATGAATAAGCAACTAACAGTGCCCAGTGGTTGCAAGAATCAAAGCTAGAGAAATTGAAACTGGAAATGAGGAGCAAATATTTGATGTTGAGCATATCATTCAGTAGAAAAGCTTACAAGGGGATAATGTGGACAATCAGATGAAATTTCTTCAAAGTGATACTGGAACTTTTAAGAGGCAGAACATAGTTCAAGCACAATTTATGAGTTTAATAAAGAAACGATTACGTGATGTGGGATGTTATAGGTTATGTAAAAGATCATTGTAACACTTTTAATGGACCCTTTACTGCCTTAAGATTGCTGATGGTGGAAAATCTGTTACAGATTTTAGTGAAAGAAGAACATGCACTTGTGTAGAGAAATGTTTTGACTATCAGGTTGTATGCCTGTACAATGTATATGTATACGTAAATACATAAACTCACCATCCTCATCAGTTTGTACTACAAGTTCTTGGCTTTCTTTTCGTCCTTCGGGATTCATTAGAACTAATTTGATGCTGACATTTGTGTACGGTGATAGATTAGTAATTGTGTGCTGGGGATGTGAACTCTCTGTATCCCAGCTTACTTCTTCTCTCACTTGCTCTTGTCCTCCAGCCTGGTAACGGTAATGGACGGTGAGGTTGTACCGATGGCAACGTGTGACATTATATCCAAATGGTTCCCAGCAAATAGTGATTTGTCTAGATTTGATCTCCACAACCTCCAGTTTTTGTGGCCCACGCACCGGATCTGCAAAATTAGCAACATAATTCTGGTATGATTATTTATTGATATATTGTAATAGTAAGTAGCATGAGTAATACAAAGTTATACAGTCCTATAAATATGACATAAGCAGAAAAAGAAATTCATTGCTTTATCTGTCATAGTGGAAATGACAATAAAAGTATAGGTCTCTGAAAAAACGGAAAAAATACACAGTGAGAAAAGGAGAGAGAACTGGCTTTGATGAAGAATGAAGAACAAACAAAATCCGGAGAGTTTTTGTGCTTAAACTCAAACTGCATGATACAGTTTAAATGGCACTTAGTATTTACCTATCTGTTGCTTGCAAAAAATAAGCATATCTGTTTTTTTAAAAATAATTTGTGTTAACACTTTTAGAGCAAAAACCTTCACAAAACAAGTACCTAAAAAGAAAAGGTAATTTTAGGGAAAACTTGCAAATACCTGGTGATTTTCTCCCAGGACTGTTTTATATAAAGAAAAAAATCTTAGGTGGTTCTTCAGCTATTTCTTACTCATTTGTTTTTTTAAGTTAGACTGAATGCAATTACTCAATTCCTATTTGGCCACAACATTAATTTAATATTCCAGTTTCTTTAAAACAGTCCATAGGGTTCTTTTCCCATAAGCATGAGTTGTTAATAGCTTTTTGTTTTGGTTTGGTTTTTTAACCACATCTAAAATACACAGTGCAAATATCTTGGTCTGTAGAAGTGCTTTAGCAAAGAATCAAAGAAACAGCAGGAGGCACATCAGCCGATATCCCACTGCATCTGAGCCTTCCTAGAGATTTCCCACCAGCCACAGATCACATCTAACAAAAATCCTGCCCCAAAACTTACAGCTCTTTATATACAAGAGCCAAAGACTGTGCTTGATGAAATTAAATCTTCCTCAGGCCAACTGGTCCCAGCAACTGAGATTGAAAACTGAACCCATATTTCCACCATGTGACAGCAAAACCACTGAGTTGACACATACCTCATATTCCAAACACTGTCATTAATAGAGACATTATACATAGTTAGCCATAATCTGGGGCTTTTTCATATTGGAGCCCTCAACAAGATTAAAGACAATGTCTGGTTTTATCCACTGCTTCACTAGTTAAATGCTTAGAAGACTTTTAATGAGCTAGAAGCCTCTTATACATAAACAAATTAATATGCATCTTTCCTCTTTTATGTTTATTAATCAACATGTCTTCACTAGGAATGTTCTAAACAATTTACACAGGATTTCATCTTTTTACTTTTTTAATAAAATCCCTGCATGCTTGAAATATTTGTTCAAAGATGTTATTCATCTTAACTCCTTGAAGAAAAGGTGTTGAAGAAATTGCTTGTTCTAACATCTACAAAGCAGGGTAATTTTTCTTCTTTTAAATCCTCCAGCTTCCTTTTTTTTTTTTTAATTAATTGCCACTCTCCAACAGCGCTGATCACCAATACAGAATACTTGCCACTTGGCGACAAAAGGGCAAAGCAAAATAAATTCAACAGCAGATCTAATCCTGGTTTCCATTCCAGTGACGAGACTGACTGGTAAAAATGTCCGCACCAAGGATAAAACAGCATAGAGCCATTTACCTGCTTCCAACCTCAGATAACCCCAGTGAAGAATCCTGGTGTTTGGGATACTTTCTATTGCTACAACAAATAATCAGAAGCAAACCTCAAAGGGGAGAGAGTCCTAAGAGTTTCACATCTTCCTGAAGCATTTACTTCTGCATCATTCAGACAAAAAATTCATGGAAAAGGAGTCTTCCTTTTTTTCTTGGTTTCCTATCAGCTTCTAAGCATTTCTTCATTTAGGTGAGACTGAATAGCAAAGGATATTTGATGGTTATTGTGTAACTGTAATGCTACCCCAGCTGGCTAAATGGGACTAGAAAACCAACAAAATTGAGGTGACCCTGACATACGACATTAAGCACTTGAACAAAGCTCCTAGCTGCAAGGATATGGAACAGCCTGCTTAGTTCCATTACAGACACATCAGAAAATTCACAGGGGAGCTGAGAAATCATTTTATTAGAGACATAGAACTAATTCGTAGCATTTTAAAACTGAAATTGAGTGGTTGTACAAAGAAAACCTGGATCAAAACCTATCCAAGATTTCTGCCCAGGAGGAAGATGTTCTTATGTCACGTTACCTTAATAAAAAGTACAAGTTAGCCCTCTAGTAAAATCTTGAAGTCATTGCTATGAGAATGACAGACACATATTCACTTCTCACAAAGACAAGGGAAAAAAAGAGATTACATTGTAAAAGATGGAGACAACACAGCTTTTGTTGATATCCACAGGATAAAGCTCATCAGACAAGGTAAATACCCTGGTTGCTTTGGTTCCTGACTTGATGCTGTAATCGACAGTATCAGACAACTATGCAGCTCATATCTGGTTTTCTTACCATGCATTCAGGGACTGTGCTACTGATAGGGCACTAATGACCCCTCCGTGAGGTAAGTGCAGGGTGTCAACCAGTTAATGCGTCAACCAGTCAATGACAGCACTTAGCGGAAAGAGAGGGAGAGGTAGGATATAAAAAACCCTGAGACACTGCAGAGAAAGGACACTGAAGGAAAAATAAAGCAAGATCTTATACGAAGCACCAGGTAGGATAACTGCTGGTTTATGGGGAATGTCCACTGAGAAAGTGAGGCTGAGTATTCCAAAGAGGTTTGTCCATGAAAGAGCCTCTGAAGATACAGGCCTGTACTCCAAAGAATTTACCCTTCAACATCACTTGCAAATTCTCAAAATGGACATGGTTATTGGAACAGATGATGCTTTATTATTTATTTCATCAAATAAGCCTAATTCCTGAATTACCACTTCTTCATTTGCTTTATTTTATTTTTTTTTTTCTTTCCAGTATCACATTTCTTTCATTTATCAGACATCACTTTGCTACAGAACTGACGGTATCAGTTCTCATCTGCTCTATATAGTTTTATAACAGATTTATATGTTTCAAGTACACAACAATTTTTGGTTAAATTCAGTTAATACAAACAGTAAGCAGGGAAGAGATGAAGGGTAAACATGTCTACTTTTAACCAGAAACGCTAAGGTAGCAGCAGAATTTTTTGGATTAAAAAAACATATGGCTCCAAACAGCCATGAAAAATAGCAGTTATTCCAACAAAAGATAGAAAAAGAAGTTTCCATTTGATCAAGTTAGCACTGAGCTTCTGGAAACATTCCTGCATACCCCAGAGGA
The DNA here is from genome assembly GCF_000690775.1 of Eurypyga helias. Lineage (NCBI taxonomy): Eukaryota > Metazoa > Chordata > Aves > Eurypygiformes > Eurypygidae > Eurypyga > Eurypyga helias. Next base: position 44,167 of record NW_010235461.1, read on the forward strand.
AATATTTAATGTGATATGGTTCTGAGAGCACATCACATCGCTTCCAATACATGCTCTTCATCATGACGGATGCAGAATACGTGGGGAAAGAAAACTGTTAAGGAACACAAAAAGAATGACAGCTAATGACTATGGTTTAAAAGGGAAAGTTGAATTAATTTACACAGCCTGATGACTTCATTTTGTTGAATTTATTTTCTGTGGGGTCATTTTATCACTTTCCCATGCTAAGTTCCCAACTTTACGTGAAAAAGTAAGCATTGTATAGAGATGCTGCTGCTGTGTTCATGAGACTTGCACTAACTGTTCACGTGGTACTTGAAGGTTGTCATCCTAGCAATGGCCTGCTCTTGTTTCCTTGCATCAGGTAAGTGATGGCTACATGGAGATGTGTCATTTCACAGTGCAAATCACAACTGACATCAGATATTTTAGAGTAGAAGATGAATAAGGAGATCAATATGCCCTACCGATTATATTATATGCAACATACACACCTCATGCCACAACAGCTATTTGCTGAACCTTTGGGTTTTCCTCCCATGGTAAAGGCCCATCTGCCGAGAGGTTATAAAGCCAGGCCTCTCCACGCAGCTCTCCAGATGAACCGAGCCTCTGTTGTTCCTCAGTATTCCAGCTATTTTCTTATGCCTTACTGGTACAAACACGAGGCGAATGGGGAAAATAAGGCCTACCAACTCATAAGAGAAGGGGTTTTCCTCCCAAAGGAGCGTGCTGCCTGTCACGCCTGCAGCTTAGCCAGGGAGTTCCTACTCACTCCCCTGCAAGCGCCTGCAGCGTTTTTCATACTGCTCTCCTTCTGCCAGCTTCAGCGGGGTATCAAGCAGTGAAGTCTGACAGTTGCAGCTCTGACCTGAGGGACCAGCAAGCCTGGTTCTAGCCCCTGGCAGTTTAGCATCCCATTTAATCGCTGATCTTGGCTCCTTCTCTGCTCCTCTTTCTTTTCCTGAGAATATGGAGCAGAGACTGACAGACAGGATCAATTTCCACTGCAGCTGCGATTCACAGCTCATTTCTCTGGAACTTCACACTTTACCTCTTACCATGAGTACAATGCTTTTTCAGAAACTCAATTTCGGGATCACAGAGACATTCAGGTGTATTTTTAGCATCCTGTCATTGATCATCAAAACTTGGCATTAGACTGAAAACTCAGACTGGAAGTTTTGTCTTTTCACCATCCAGTGCACAGATCTACTGAAGTAAGGCGATTTCCTGCCACTCCATGGTACTCGGGCAGCTGCAGACAGCCGGTATGTGTTAGGTAACACCTGCGGGACATCTGAACAATAGGAACGAAAAATGTTCTTCTTTTCTAGGCAAACTACTAGTGTGGTTTAGCTCTGTAATCACCACTCTTGTGACTTATATTCCAGATCGGACTCCACTGTCCTTCCACAGGAAGTAAAACAGCACAAGTAAAAATTCAAGACGAAACCAGAATCATCTGACATTTAAGGTATCATCCACTACAGCCCTTTCAAACATAAAATTTAACTAATGATGATTAAGCGTACAGGCTTTGTCGACAGATTGCCTAAGCAGTCTTGTTCCCATTACTTAACATCCTTTCACATCAATTCCCCCTGAGTAAAGTGGGAGTCACAGTACCCCAGCACCAGTATCAGAGGGCGTCACATATAACTCCTGCATGCCTGCAGGGAACCTGCATACTACCGTGAGGGAGACCATAAGCACACACAAACTTCAGACTTGGTTTCACACACTAAATCAGGGCCACATCTGATTCAGAAGAGAATTTAAGACATGTGCCTTGTTTCAAACAAGGCTGCTTGTGTTTTAAGTCAAACGTAGGCTTTAGGAGTTCACCAGCACAGGTAAAAGTGATCAGGCTGTCAGAGCACTTTCCTGAATCAGAAGAACAAAACAGAACAGCTGAGGAGACATGGGAAATTCACTTTTCCCTGCAGAGAAACTACAACATTAAACACTTAAACTTTTATTTTTTGTTAAACAATGGATATCACAACCCTCCCTTTATGCACGCCATATTTCATCCAGGTACCTCCTTCCTTGGTAAAACCCCACCTGCAGAGGTTCTCTACTCACTCTACAGTTCTCCAGATAAACAGATGCCCTGCTGCTCCTCCGAAGTCTCGTTATTACCTTATGCCTCAGGGGCACAGATCATGAGGTAATGAAATAACATTTCGTCTATGGGGTAACAGACTATACGCCTCGTGAGCCAGCTGCTATCAAAGCAACAATGTTTAGTTTGGTTTTAGAAAACAAATCTCAAGATATATATATATCTACAGACAACACCAAACAAGAAAATAGGTCAAATATTTCACTTGTTTGGCTTGTCCTTTTTTTTTATTTGATTTGATATCTAATCTAGACATGACTGCAAACAATTTGAGGTTGTTTGCAAACTTGTCAGCCAGTTTTGTGAAAGATCACATTCAACTGTGATGGAGTGATTTCTATACTGCAATTATTCTTCATGTGAGTTCTTCAACAACACCCTGAAGTTCAAAAAGAGCTCTTCTTTGCTCAAAATACCACATGACTTACTAGATCTGGTAACAGATCAGGTTTTTTTGGATTCCAATTCACCAAAAACTGCAGAGTGCAGTGAGGAAAGAAACAATTTGCAAGATTTGGGGTGGTGTCATTTCACAGCTTTTCAAGACATTTTTATTTCGGTCAATATAAACACATTGGTTTTGCACAGCTGCACCTCAAATCCAAAGGAACAGTCAAATTTGTTAATATAAAAAAATAGCTTTGCAGTTAGCACTAGAGGAAAAAAAGGGGCATATTACCCTCATGATTTTTCATACTGTCCATTATTTGGGTTATAAAAGAAATCAAACAAAGAGAAGGCAAACGAAGAAACAAAGGGACAAATGACTCATGAGCAAAATCAAAATCCTAATACGATATTGCTGATGTCACTGTCCTGCTGACTCCAACCATTTAAAAGTGAAACAAAAAACTAAGGCACCAGTGTGCACAGAGCTGTCAAAGATCCAGAAACAACCATTAGAGTCAAGAGGAGGACATTAGGGGTTGGTGACCTCACTTATCTAAGAACACAGTGTGCTGTGGCAACAAGCAAAAACGTTAAAAGCAGCAAGGAACAATTGTAAAATTGTAAAAACTTGAAACACTGGTTACATGTGGGATAACTCTACTTCCTGCCACGGAGCAGCCATGGAAATTGATAGCAATAGTTACTAAGATTATTCAGGTAAAAGTAAATGACCGTAGAAGACACCCAGCATCTCCTGGGAAGACTTAAAGTTATGGTACGTAAAATTCTCACCAATCTTTCACTATTACTTGCTAACAGCATTTCCAAAAGAACATGTCCCTCCTTCTGCAAAAATAGATGCTGCTCACAGGAAAGCAGTGCTTCTATCAGTCTTCTAAACGTACCCCCTGACACTTTAAAAAATGTTTGGATGCAAGCCCTGCAGAGCTTCAGCACTAATGAGAGAAAGAACTATGAGACAGCAAAACTGAAATGATAGTCACCTGCTATCCGAAAGAGGAAGGAATAATCAGTTATATATATACACACACACACACATATTTTATGCTGAAAACTAGACTATATCTATTTTTCTTTGAGCAAATTCTGGAAAAAATGGCTTCTTTTTAATGATATTCTTTAAATTTAAAAAAAAATCTTTTAAATTATATTCTTTTAATTATATTCATTTGTCTTCCACAGTCAAAATGCCAGTGAAGGAAGATGAACACAGGGTGTATGTACCCTTAAATTATCAGGATGCTAGCTTCGAGCAGTAGCCTGTAGGGATCCCTTCTTCACCCTCCCAAGTTATTGAGGGAGTTATTGCAGACTTAAGAGCATTGAGAGGCAGGAATAAGCTGCCTGCGTATGTCTCCCCCAGCACCTTTGCTAAGGTGATCAGCATCCACAGTGTCCCAATGGAGAGAAGATGTCAATAGGACAAGGATTAAGTATAAAAAAAATAACATCTCAGGGCACCCCCACCACAGATAGTTTTCTGTCTCTGGACTAAGCTGCTTCCTGGCAACTGAGAACCAAAGGTTCTCACTTAAGGCATGTGCTCATACTCTGCCTCATTTTCCTGCCAGAAATGCCAGCAGTCTGCTGGACAAAAGAAAAAAGCTAGCTTCTCCTAGACTATCCTGTTATCGGTAAGATTATAGCTAACACCATTCTTCTTCAGCGTGGAAGCAGAGGCAAGATTGTGATCATGCTTCCACTGATTTTATCATACACTTTAGAAGTATCGCGTACTTAAACCTTACGTATCTGTATGAGGTATGACAATAGCATTTCTTGTACTTTATATACAAAGAAACCTAAGCTGAAAAGAAATGAATTATCTGCTGAAGGTTACAAAGTATCAGCAAAAGCCGTGGAATCCCAATTCTCAGTCTCATTTCTAACCCATCAGGTCAATGCACTCTACAGTTCTATCTATATTTTGTGGCCAGAACTGGTTACTTCCAAAATGCGGGAGCTCAGAAAACAATAAAATACATACTCAGAGCTCACAGCAGTAAAATGAGCTGGCCAAGCTCTTAAAATGAGCCAGCATGAATTCTCGCTCACTTCTCCCCAAATTCAAACGCAAGACGTAGTAGAGGTCTACTTTTTCCAGGAAGAATCACGTACTAGTATCAGCTTATCACTAGAATAATTGTTTTGGTGATATTTCTAGTTGAAACACAAGCTAACAATACAGGAATCCTTGGGAGAGAACCACGATATTTAGCCAATTACAGAAGATTCACTGAAAGCACATTGTAATTCTCATCCAAGGCATCAGCCCACCACGTACAACAGCTACACTGTAGCTGATGCATGAAACCACATGAGGCACTGAATTTAAGCTTTTAGCAAAGTATTGTTACGGGCACTGGATACAGAAACATGAGGGAGTGATACAATCCTGCATGAGACACTTTCCTTGATTTTGTACTCTCTTATTCTCCAGGTCTACACATATCCCATGAGGCCTGTGTCTTCAGGCTGATGTTCACAGTTGCAGCACATACTGGTCTAATCATCAGTAACACCCTTTTAATCATCAATAACACCTTTTTAAAGTTAGCAGTATTTTTAAAGTGTTTGTTTCTATATAGTGTTTTCTTGAGAGAGCTGATACTAACTTTTCACTTTACAGTAAAATTTAAATGTGAACCAATGCAAATTGAATCTAATATTTCTTTATGTTGTCATTTTATAGGTATACTCTGAAAGGTGAGTCATTTAAATTCTAATACGTTTAAATAAGGAACGAAAGAAAAACATCATTCGACATATTTTTGTCAAATTGCCTACATTACATGATTACTCCTCCACAATCAAAATCAGATTTTAAGTATGAATGATACAAACAAGATTACATTCCGAATCTGCAACAGAGATTTGAGTCGCTTGTTTAAAATGACATACCTAGCTATTCAGTAATCACTTTATAATAACCCCTTTCATTTCTTAATCTACTTAGCCATCAGCCACTAGTGAGGAAAACGCTGGCAGTGGTTTTTACAACTACACATTAGTTTCACATTTCATGACAAGCTAATTCTAGAGAGTTCGAAAGACAGACAAGCATGTGTTCTTAAGGTTTTCTTTCTTTTGCATGAAGGAAGCACACATCCCACCGAGAAATGAAAAATAAAGAGTGCAGACAGATACTTTTCACCTCACACATATGGCAGTGACAATTTATCCCAACTTCACCCCAGGAGCCTCCGTGAATATGTAAATCAACAGGAAATAAAAGGTTGTGACAAACACCTCTCAGAAGAATTACTAAGGTAAAATGGCAAATAAAGTGCCTGTTTCTGGTAGATGCTACCTTTGGTAGACATCCCTTTGGTAGATGCTTGGATCAGAATGATCTTTGAGGAACTGAACTAAGAGATGGTGCAGGTGGCTGGCTCATAATTAGGTATATTCAAGAGAACAACAGACCATGCATCACGCACAGGGGGAAATGGCATTAACATAACTCTTCTACTCAGTGGTCAAAAAATGGGAACCCGGAAGAACAGTATAAGCATTAAGAAGTTCTGATGTGAGGGAAAAATCTTTTTTCTAGACCATTTTCCTGGAAATGCCTCGAATACATCTACAGCATTGTAATATGGAAAACCGTTGCCGTTATACACTAATACAGTACATGTATTTTTATACAGTAGGTGCCCCAATCACCTTTTAATTCTGACTAATATTAATGGCAAAGCACGCACTGTTTGCTCTGTTATGTGACACATTAGCATGTCTGCACTCATTAAATTTTACAGTACAGCTGCTTGAGTTGCCCCTGAAGTCAACTCTGGAGAAGATAAACCATTGTGCAAATTCATGCTCTCAATACCTGCCAGGGAAGGAGAAGCCCAAAGACTGTTTATTATGTTGCGCAAAAGAATAAATGGGCAATGCTGTTTCATAGATCAGTCAGAACAAGATGTAGCAGTGTGTTCCGGTTATCACTGAGGCCTATTGCTACTGACAAATCACATTAATTCAGAGCTGTTACGTACATTGGTGTTAGCTAAATTGGGGATTGAAAACAGGCTTTTATTGAACCTAGATGACAGGACAACATGGTCACATAAATCTACGTAAAAGAGAAAATGCCACCAATCAATGTTACTCGCCTAAAAAGAATATTTACCATTATTTCTAATCTGACATGTGCAATCAACCTTAACCAAATGATGTAGAGTGAGATCAGTTTTGACAACTCTCTCTCAAATGCATAAACCTGATAAATGAACCAGATTCTCCGCTACAACTGGTAAAAGAAACTTTGAACTTATACACATGTCAAAGGGAACAGAATATTCTGTCTTCCTACTACATTACTTCATGCTAATTACTATTAACACGTAAGTACGATATTGAATGAGAGGTAACTACTGTAAAGTTAAGATCATCTGTTTAATTTGTGACAAGACATTTTTCCCAAAAGAAAGTCCAACGTAATTCCCAGTCAGTCTGGGTACAGCCTTGAACTCTACTCAGGTTAGGAACATCCTCAGAACTTTTCCAGGAGCTTCACGCAAACCTGAGGAGTTACTAGTTGCAGAGTAAATGAAGGTGCTTTTTCACCCACCAATCTAAATTGCCATCTTTGACTTTGCATACTGTCAGTAACTAAGAAACTGGTCCTCAGTATCAGCTGCAACAATGACCTCTGATTCCATTCCTAGGCTAGCTCAAATGAGAAAAGTACTTTACTCAGACTTTCTTAAAAGAAGCAAAATATAAACTACTATGCTATCTGAGTAACTCATCATTTGGATGTTTTAATTTAAAATGATAAAGAACTGACATAAATTATATAGGTAAAGTAATTTTTGGTTTTCTGTGTATCAGGACACCCTGTATGAAAGGAATTTCTTTCTGATTATCTTTCCTGTTCAATAACTATATATAATGTCTTTATCAATTAAAGCACTCGAAAAGTACCTACATTAAGAGTATACACTGTTGACTTTGTTGCTTGAATATATTCAGCCTTATATTCCCAGCTGTATCACAGTATCTAGAAAATTTCTTGAAGAACTCCTCCAGATTGCTCCCTCTGTCAAATTTCTTTGAATTTTCCTGTGACAGCTGAAGAAGTAATTTTCACCACCATTTTTTGCTATACCACTCCCTATAAAAAGCAAAACATAACAAAACATACTTGCTGATGAAGAGAATTCATACTGTTACGCTGTACTATGAAACACAGAGGAAACCAGCCCACCCTTGCTTCTGAAACATTTATAACAAGAAAAGAAGCTTTCAGTGGAGAAGGAAGGAGAAGAGCTGGGAAAAAGGTGTGTAGTGGATGGTAAACTGCTTCAAAGTTAATTCTCTTTTTCCTCCTAAGATTTAACAGAACTAAGATTCCCACAAAAATTCATACACCTGGGACTTTGATGTCTGCTTCAGATACAGAAATATATGATACTCTGACAAAAAGAACAGACAAAGGAATACAAGCACAGAATAAAGAAGAAAATATGAAAATAAACATGCTTTTGTGTAACATGTATCATAGGTTTGCTAAGCCTCTGTTGTTTATTTCCTTTAAGCCGTGCTTTATTTCCACACACGGTCTTCAGCCTGTGTTGTTTCTTTCCTTTCTCTAGTCATAAAGATTAATCATTTATCAGGACTACATTTCCCATCCCCTGCTTTAATCGCTACAGGTCACTCTGCACTTGGTTATGTCCTTTCGCTTCCTTCCCCTCTTCCACATTTGGTCCTGTCAAATGGATTAAAGAACGTGTGCATTTATGCCAGAACCGTAACTGACATGGAAGAACACAAAGCAGCCATCAAATATTCAGGAAAGTGGAGGTTATGGGAGGTTGATAAAGTACCTGAGATCCTGAGCAAACCAGAGGGGCCAGGACCATGTTACAGTTTCACTGGTCAAAGACAGGCAGTTGATTTACTGTTGAGACATAAGCCAGCACCGCAGGAGCCCTGGATCACACTTCTACCACACAGCTCAAGGGAAATACAGAAGAGGTGACTGGTAAGAGGCCACCAGAAATAAGCTGGTGTGACAAATTACAGAACTGAGTATGACAGCAATTACATAAATCCGAAAACTGTCTCATTCTATCACCAGTGACCCAGGATTCAAAGTCCATTAAGCATTGTTTTTTCCAATTGAACTGAACTAATGGAAAATAATTGCTACTCTGAAAAAGGTCATACACAAACTAGTAAAAAAGCAAGTGATATACAGCCACTATTTATATGTTACTCTAATTTGAATTTATAAATTGCTGAGAGCCATTATAAATCATGAAGTTTTCTCCCAAGCTCTGAAGTTTCTCATTGCAGCCTTTCCCCTGTCTCCATCACAACTATGAAAGTAAAAAAATCAGGATAATAAGTTACACAGAGTTTCTGGAGTGCTCAGATTTTCATCTTTAATGGTGCTTTTCCTAACAAAACTGGGAAGAGAGTATACAGGAAGCAAAGAAACCCCACCCAAACCCCAAAGGCATGAAAAACAGCAAGAGCTTAAACGAGCTCCACAGCAGCAGCCTGCAGAGCTTTCGATCGCAGAATAGCCACAGATGTGTCCTTATTTACAACAGAAAATAAAATTTTAAAATAGTTTAATTTTAGAAAAAAGGAAATAGAAAGATATCAACCACACGTTTTACGTATCACAATTTGTATTTGCACGATAGGAAACGTAAGCTCCTACTTGTAACTCAGAACTGCACCACAAGAGATGGTGAGAGTAGAAGAGCTTCTGCAGCTGCAGAAAGGTTTATGGGTCACCTGTTATAATCCTGAGTTATGACGATGCCTTTTTGGTTTTTGGGTCAGTAATCTACATGCACATAAAAATGGTTTTCTGGATTTAGCATACATAGGCACACAAGATATAGAAATATTCGTATAATGCATAACCAACTTAAGCTAGAAGTTTCTTGACAACAGAGCATCTGGTTCTTGCTTACGTAAGCCTACCAGGGGCACAACTGCATTTTATATTTGGAGGAACAAATCATTTCCTTGCCTTGTAAATAGAACTGTGATATTCAGAACTCCATAGTTAAGCTGAAAAATCAGAACACAACCATTAGTAAGTTATTATAAACGTTAACTGCTCTTCTACTAGATGGTGCGAACAATCCCGTGCGGCCTTCCTGACTGAATCTCAAAGGTCAACCGCAGAGACAAACTGGACAATAACTGAGGGAAGGATGATACGGCAGAGACTTGAGGTCAACAAAAGCTCCTTTGCCCCACCCAACCCATCAGCTGAAGCCTGTGTGGATCAGTATTATTCACACAGGTGATAGGGCTTAGTGGAAAGATCCCTGTACTGGGGAATGTGAAACCTTGGCTCAATTCCTGGCTTAGGCACTTGTCACTGGAAGATGGTAAAAATCCTGCTTAACGCCTCCAATTTGAATAACTAAATCCTCTGTTTGTAAAGCGCTTTGATATTTATGGCTCAAAGGTGTTACGTCAAAAGCAGATACTATTATTTTTTCAGTAAGCTCTGAAAGTTGAAAGAAAAACAACATGAAAGTCAGGCATCCCTAGGTACCCCGCTGCTGAGGACACATGTATTAGTGAAGCAGTCTGCTTATTAATACATGGCTTCAGAAATGAGGACAAACTGATGTCGGGGAAGGCAAGACAACCAGCTGAGTCAGGATGGCCTGTCGGGTGCAGGTGCCCAGGCACTGCTGCCCCAGGGCCAGACACAGCGGGCTCCAGCCCACCCAGGGCAGGGCTTGGCTGTGAGGTGGGGGAACTTTGTTGTTTCAATTTGTCTTTGTTTCACACAAATCTGTTTCAACTGGCACTAAATTACATTCATTCTCCCCAAGCGGAGTCTGTTTTGCCTGTGCCAGTAACTGGTTAAGCGACCCCCCTCTCTTTACCTTTTGTCTTATTTTATCTGCCCGTCCTGTTGAGGAGAGGGAGTCAGAGAGCAACCGGGTAAGCGGCTGGCAGACAGCGCTGGCGAGGACAACCCACCACAGACAGGCTTGGTGTTTGAATATGTAGGTCAGATCCCAGTACAAGTGAGGGCTCACTGAATGAAGAATACCCTATCAAGACCTCAGTAAATAGAAGACTAAAACAGATAAGAAATTTTGCACTATACAATGGGGTTTTTTTGTTTAATTTTTAATGAATTCACAGTGCATTAAGTATTGGAGCAGAAAGCAATAGTTCTAATTTGTATCGGCACTAGCAGCATGTAACCGTGGTAATTAAAACAATATTATTTTTAAAAATTATAAAAGTCTGCTCAAGACATATGAAAAGGAAGTATCCAAGAAAGAACATTTTTCTTCTGATAACTACGTTCCTGTAAGGCTGCAAAATTATTAAAGACACAGGCATTTATTACTCTTGCTAAATAGTTAGTTAGATATGCTACAGAATAATGATTTTAATTAAGAATTAAATTAAACAGGGAATTTGCATGGACAGAATTTTCAAGAAGCCTTAAAGCGCATTACTGTTAGACCTCTGAGACAATGTTTTGACCAGATTTTCCTACTCCTTATTTATACAGAGGTTTCACTACCTTAATGTGTATTTACAATTATTCTCATGCATGAGCAGTTCTCAACTGGAAAAAAAAAAAAGCCAAACACCACCCAAGTCATAAAAAACCCCATCCTTTTAAGAGTTAAAGCAGAAGGTGCTCACATGACAGCTCAGAAGCATTTAAGTCCACTTCAGCTCTTTCGCTGAACACTGCATCCAATACAGCCACTAAGAACAGAAGCAAGTAGGGGTTGGAGGGACTGGTCCCTCATGATGCAGTCCTTGCTTACGTCAGAAGATGAAACTCAATAGGTAACAGCATGGAACCACTTAGGAGGTAATTGATATAATAATGTTTAGTGTGCTACAAAAGCATTCTTGGTTTAACTTCACTGATCTGAGGCTTCTTCTAACAATGGCTTGTGCCAATAACAAAGAAGATATCGTTCTTGAATGTGTTACAGTTGTTCAATATGGCCACACAACTGGAGAAAATCTCGATTAAATTATGAGCTAAGATGAGAGAAGAGAAATCTTTCTAGTAGCCCAAGATGCAGCCACTGCATAGCCGTATGTGTGGCTGTCATAGCCAATCTTCTGTAGTCCAGTACACTAAGGAATGATTTGCAACCTCAGAACACACGCATCCTTTGCCGTGTCCAGCATGCTGCAGCACAGCAACTCCCCGCAGAGTCCTGTGGTCCACAGGATCCCTGTAGTGCTTTCTGCCTACAGCAATGAGACCTTAAAAACTGCCAGGCATACTTGAAGCCCATTAGTGAAAGCAGGCTAAGAATGGCAAGTTCTGCCTTAATGGAACAGGAACGTGGATTAAATACTACTGTAGGTGAAAGAGGTAAGACAGACAAGATTCACATGCTCTCCTGTTTCCTATCAAATATGAAATTGTTACCAAAAGTCAAAATATGACACTTACACCTGGAGTTTGGGGCATATAACCATATCTTCCTATCACAAAAACCACAGACTGGTTTGGGTTGGAAGGGACCCTAACAATCATCCAGTTCCAACCCCCCAGCCATGGGCAGGGACACCTTGCACTAGACCAGGTTGCTCAAAGCCTCATTCAGCCTGGCCTTGAACACTTCCAGGGATGGGGCATCCACAGCTTCTCTGGGCAAAGAACTTATCCTTCCCGCTTAGGGCTGTGTTCGAACACGCAAATGCTCCAGGAGAGATGGCCACCACAGGACTACCCTGTACCCCTGAGCACGTGCTCAATATCACGACTGACATGGAGTCCTGTGCTTTGGAGGCATCCCAAGAACTTCCATCCTTGCTGTCTTGCTTCCTGAGTGACAGGTATAGTAAAAGCTGATGGCTCACACAAACAGGAAAACACACTTTTGGTTTTCTTAATTTCTCTCCATTGCCCTTGGCAAAATGCAGCAAGAAACGGAGGGCAGAACACGGGCTTCAGCTACTCCCAGCTGCCTCCAGGAAGTGCAGGGGACCCACCACAGGCAGATATGTAATCGGATAATGAGGGAGCTCAAGGATGCTTGAAATCTTTGGTTATTCCTACGGCCGTACAGAGGTGCTTAGTGAAAGCTTCTCTGCAAGTGAACCAGACTGTCTGATAAGAAGCGGAAGTGCCAAATGCCTCATCAGAAAGCCTCTTCTCAGTACTACTTGATAGTTTAATTTAGCAGATTCAGGGCATATGAAAAAACAGCTGAATAAAGACAAAGGCTGTTTATTTAAATTAGACTTTGGCTCAGAATGTCACCTGTCACTAGAGGGAAGCACTGTATGTCACTGCTATAGGTGAAAGACCAAAACAGGTAGTGTCTACATGTGCTGCACAATGGCATGTTACATATTTGTAAGAGGGCTGTAAAAAAACTAAACAAAAAGCTTAAAAAGCTGAACGTGTATCCTGGGTTTGGATGGCAAGGTTTTGGTAGCAGAGGGGGCTACAGGGCTGGCTTCTTTGAGAAGCTGCTGGAAGCTTCCCCTTATGTCTGACAGAGCCAATGCCAGCCGGCTCCAAGATGGACCCATCGCTGGCCAAGGACGAGCCCATCAGGAATGGTGGTAGCACCTCTGGGATAACATGATTGACAAGGGGGGAAAAAAACAAACTGCGTAACTACAGGCAGAGAAGAGAGGAGTGAGAATATG
>NW_010235462.1:0-2331 GCF_000690775.1 Eurypyga helias
TTTACTCTGATTTGATTGATGGTAACTTAAATTATCTTTTCCCTCAAGTTTACATCTGCTTTGCCCATGGTGGCAATTGCTCAATGACCTCCCTCTGTCCTCACCTCAACCCATGAGCTTTTCTTCCTATTTCCTCTCCCCTGCCCAGCTGAGGAGGGCAGTGAGAGAGTGGCTTTGGTGGGCACCTGGCCTCCTGCCAGGGCCAACTCTCCACAGATCTTTATGGCTAAGATGTCCAGCTTGGGTACCCGAAGTCACATCCTGAGTAAAAGGCCCTGTTTTCCAAAGATGTTACTGGCTGGCAGCTCTTATTCATTTAGCAGTTCCCCACATATTAAAGTGCTATATTTTAAGGACAGTATCTGATGTAATTAAGCACCTCAACACTGCTGGGTAGTCTCCCACTTTGTTATTTTTTTCCGATTCAGAGTCACTACATCTATTTTCAAGTTTTTATACCAGCTGAAGCCTACCACAGTGAAAAAAACGGGTCAGGCTGTAAAAGCTGCTGAGAAAAGTATCAACCCAGCAGGCAGATGCAGGCCAAGAAGCATCCAGTCAAGCGGAAGGGTAACAGTCTGCCAGGAAAATCAAACCGAGGTTCTGCTTTAGGGGCACAGCGCTAACTTGGGGGTCACGTCGGGTGAAGCTGCCACAGAAAAACACCAGTATATTGGTCTGGTCTGGGGACGTTTGGGGAGTGCTAATGTCATCATTATGTCATCACTGGTATCCCCACGTACAGCAGAGGGGGTCACCCCAAGTGGGACCAGGAAGCACCCGAGAGCTGAGCCGCAGAAATCCAAGGGATGTTCACTCCTGCCACCCGGCGCCGCGACATGCACATGCACACGCCTGCACATGCAACGTTGCACGCACAGCCCAGCAAGAACATGCCCAAGCGTGTCCCCTCTCCCCCCACTTCACACCCCGCCATGCTTCAAGCCCCGCTTCCTCGTTAAGGCATTCCGGCCTAGGCTATGAAAATTCCCAGGGAGTAATGAAGGCCAACAGGTTTTCTGCCTGTCCCACAGGGATCTGCTCCAGCTGAAGGCAATTCCAACACGAGGTACCACAATGGCAGGTGCTTACCGTACGGATCGTCCCTGGTGGTGATGCCCATCAGTTCCGACGTCTTCGGCACGCTGCTGTCCACGGCCGGCACCTGGAGCGGCTGGTCGGCCTGCTCCTGCCTCCTTCTTAAGTACTTCTTACAGTCCTCCTCTGCAGAAACACACAGCCCACGCCAGAGGCCCCTGTGAGGGTGGGTTTACACCGCTGGAGTTCTTTAGAACAGGAATAGCTATTCCATGGATCAGGGATATCAGAGGGAAAACCCCTGTTGGGTTCTCGGTACCTGTTTATGGACCTGATGTCCTGAAATTTCTCTCACCCCTTTTTGAACCTCCTGTTGCTGCCTCCACCACCCCCTCTACTAATGAATTTCTGAAGCTCACTCTTGCTGTGTAAACTCCTTTCTCCGTTTTAAACCAATCTCCTCCTATTATCCCGACTTCCAGCTTATTTATCCCAGCACACTTCCAACGGCACGCATCACGCGCCGGGTCTCGACGCTACTGCCCGCTCCCGCTGTTATGCGTTTCGGAGGATTTCGAATCACCACATCACTGGGGGCGGGGGACATTCCCAAGCGGGAACCTTTCACCAATAAACGTGGACACGCCACGGCCGATTCACACCACCGGCCTTTGTCAGGCAGACACACGGGCAGGTGACGGCGAGCACACGCCCTCACCACACAGAGGAGGGCCACGCAAATTCTGTCGAGCCCCTGAAACGGGCTTTATATGGTGCAGCAAGTCGACGAGATGCTCCTTATCTCAGGCCAAGCAGGCGGGTACCCCCCCTCGGGGGTAACTGAAGGGCGAGCGGCCCCGTGTCATTTGCTGCTGTGAACTTCCCGACCAGAACAGTGATGGGCACAGATCTATTATTAACAGATTTTGTTTAAAAAATGAATGATAAATCTACATGTAAAGCCTTTGGAGAAACACCGCAGCCCCTGCTGCTCTGCAACGCGCAATTACAGAAGAACTTGAAAGCAAAAGGAGATGTGAAATCAGGAATTAACAAAAAGATGCAACTCCCTAGAGCCTTCTCCTTTCCTTAAAATTAAAACAACGCAAGTACCGATCAGAAAAGCCGTGACCACCCAGAGGGCTGGGCTGGCACTACAGAGATGGCTGGCACAACCGCAGGGTAAAGGATCTCCTGGAAGTGCAGGATGCGGGCGGGAGCCCGGTAAGCGGTGCCGTAGCACAGCCCCGATGGGTAGCGAGGGGGTGAGCAGGAAGCCCGGCCCCGGAAGCC
>NW_010235462.1:2343-2794 GCF_000690775.1 Eurypyga helias
TTTCACCTCATAGTTCTGCATCTCCCGACTGGATTATCCCCAACCTAGTAAGGTGTCAGGTCCGATCAAGGCTGTTCCTGAGGCTGAGGCACTCCCAGTCCACCTCTCTCCTCCCCCTTCCCCCCCAGTCCTGCAGCGTGAGAAGAACCAGCCGCATGGGCCGCCAGAAGGTTCAGATTCCAGGTGTTTCCTCACCAAAGCACCAACAGTCCCACATCTCTGCGTCCCACCGGGTGCCGGAGGTGCGCAGAGACGTGGGAGGCGTGCACGTCTCATGTCGAGTAAGTCGGTGTCTTTGGGACCACGATTAAAGCCACCCTGAACAGGCCAGTGGGTTCAGAAGCCCAACAGGAAGGCCTGGCACGCAGGCACACCCCTGCACGTGCCGTGGTCCCCTAGGTAGCCGGGTTAACAATCCATCGTAGCTGCAATCCCAAGCACAAGGACAGTC
>NW_010235463.1:0-6796 GCF_000690775.1 Eurypyga helias
GGGGCGGGGGGAAGGTCGCCGTGTCTCCCGCCGTCTGCGAGAAGGGCCTGGGGTCAGGGCATCCCCTCTTGGGAGGAAAGCCGGTTGTCCTTTCGCCGCTCGGTGCTGCCCTTTCAGCGGAGCAAGATCTCCCTGCAGGAGCTTCCCTGCGCCGTGGAATTCATTCCGCCGCGGGAGCGAAGACTCCGCGCACAGCCCTGCTCCGCTGAGCCGGCGGGACGCAGCGGCTCTTGGTGCTCCCGATTTCGGCCTTCGGGCTCTAGCGACCTGCGGAAACGGACGGAGGAAGCACCGGGCTGGGGGGATGCTCCCTGGGTCTTTCGTGGCTGTGCGAAAAAGCTGTCGGCCTCGGACGAGTGGTTTTGCAGCGCTATTGTTTGTCACATCCTCTTAGCGCTTTTGTTGGTTTAAGTCTGTAAGTGTTTATCTACTTGGAGGCTGTACGACGTGGATGGATGGAAACGAGCTGTGCTTTGTGTCTCTCTTCTGCCGCACGCTGCTTTGGGCCTGACTGCGCTTCTTGGTGGCTGTTGAAAACCCAGAGATTTCAGACGGGGTTGGCTGAGATGTTCGTTTCCCGCTCAGCAGAGGCAGCGAGGTGCCGTGTTTGAACACGAGGCTGGAGGCCGTGAGCGTCACGGTTCTGCTCTGGTCTCAGACGACCTGCCTGACCTTGCTGGGGTCACTCTGGGACAGGCTTTTCAATGCTGGTTGAATCACCTAATGTGTATTGATTTCAGCACCACCCATGCTCCACAAAACGTGATCCTTCCTCTCAGTGCCTCAGCTTCTTGGCATGTATAAGGGAAGTTTTCCACAGCTGTTTCTCAAAGGAGCACTAAACCAGTCCCCTTGAAACAGTGTTACGCAATGCTGGGTATTATTATACTAAACCAGTCCCCTTGAAACGGGTGTTACGCAATGCTGGGTATTATTATTCCAGTTTGGCAGCTTAAGGCAGGGTGAATGGAAGCCGAAGCACTTAAGCTTTTACTAAGAAATGGTAAGGGGTTTAGCTTATTAGCAATTGGGGTGAGGTCACACAAGACTGCTTGATTACAGATACTTAGCTACTTCTTACAGCGGTGTAAGCAACTTCAAACATCGTGAGGAGCTGGCAGATGTCTGTAGAAAGAGGTTCAGCGATGACTGCAGATAAACCGACTCTCGGCTGACATTAAATGGGTGTGTTTGAGATATCAGGCAGTCCTTTATTTGCTTGCGCTGCCCTACATGGATCAGAGCACCTTGCCTTTTCAGGGCATCCTTACCTTACATCCAACTTAAAATGAGGATGAGAAGGGCAACAACAGTGATGAGACGAGGCAAAGTTGGCGTTACTGCAGTTCAGCAGCGTTCCTGAGGAAACTGGGTTTCCTTTCACTCTCTGCCCATTCTGCTGTTGTCTCCTGCTTAGCTCTGCTTTGGCCATACGTCAGTGGTGAGCTGAAGGACAGGGTTATTGGGGCCTGGATTTGGGAGGTGGGAAGCAGCCAGAGCTCTCCGCCGTGCTCCCCAAAGGATGGCCCTGGCTTTGCTTACGCTGCTCAGGAGTTCTCATTTCAGGGGGCTTTTGACTCTTGTAACTTTTTTTTTTTTAAATAAAAAGCTATGGAGGAAAAGCCTGCACACTCCTCTTCTGCTACCAGAACACTAAACGTTATTTCTGTTACTTTACATTCGCTTACAGGCAGCTTTATCGCTGGCTTGACTTCAGATGACCCCTTTGGGTTCTGTGCTTGCTCATTTCTGCTTTTCTGGTACTCCTTCATCTCTTTGAAGAGCAGCTTATCCCTGTCTCATCAAAACGCTGGTAGCACCATGCAGCAACTTCTTGTGGAGAATAAAATCTTCATATTGAAGCCAGGTGTTGTCTAAAAATTCGCATTGAGGCCAATAGAACTCAAATTGAAAAATAACCCAATTAAATACAATGAGAGAACCAAAAAACTAGATGAAGATTTCAGACGGAATATATTAAATGACAGAGGGGTACTCTGGAACAAAACCAAATTGTCAAGCTACAAAGATTGGAGAGGATCCCTTAAAAACGAGTGCTGTCAGAAGATGGGTCCAAAAATAGATCTAAAGCTTCAACTCCTGACACACAGAAACTAATGTTGTGTTTGAAGGGATCCGATCTGTCTTCGCTATTGAATCCCAGATGGTGGATTAGTCCCTTTGAACAAACAGGCTCCGTCCAAGCACTCTGTTCAGGGAGCACGTGTGTTGCGTTGTAACCCGCACCGCAAAGCGATGCAGAGGTGCTTTTGGGAGCGTTAAGACCCGTAACATCGGCTGTGTCTGAAGAGTCTGCTTCGGCAGAGAAAGGGTTAAAAAGGAAGCTGGCAGGTTCACTGGCAGTTTGAGATGTCAGATCTGAAAGAGAGGGTGGTCAACCTGTGTTCTTTGCAGCCCTGTTTCTTAGCTAATTCAGAGTAGCACGCGGCAGCGTGTCAGTAACGCACAGGGTGTCCTAGGGTCTC
The DNA here is from genome assembly GCF_000690775.1 of Eurypyga helias. Taxonomy (NCBI): domain Eukaryota; kingdom Metazoa; phylum Chordata; class Aves; order Eurypygiformes; family Eurypygidae; genus Eurypyga; species Eurypyga helias. The sequence continues at coordinate 2,487 of NW_010235463.1, forward strand.
TGTCATCAGGGTGTTTGTGACTTCTTTTACAGAGAACCTCTGGTTGGAGAGAGAGTGAAAGATTCTTTTCTTTTTTGCTTTCTCAGCTGCTTAAAATCTTACGAGTTTTCTCTGATGAGTTAAACCCAGCTTCTGAATGGGTCATCGCTCTTGATTCCCACCTGCTTTGGTGATACCTGGCTGTATGTTCGCTCTTTCCTCATCTTCTGAATGATTTTAATAGTTTAAAGGCTTGTTGTGTTTCCCTTTTTTCTTAGATACGAGTTGAAAAACTGAAGTTACTCGCTATTCCAACCCCCCATGGCAGGGGGGTTGGAACTAGATGATCTTTAAGGTCCTTTCCAACCCAAACCATTCTATGATTCTGTGATTCTCTTAGTGAACTTTGTGGTTCTCTAGAGATCCATTCCGTCTTCTTCATTTATTTTATTCCTAAATAATGTTTTGCTAGTTCTGGAATTTGAAAATCTATTTTAGAACTGGATTTGCATGGGAAAAAATACCAGTGGGAGGGACCTGGTTTCTACTGTCTGTAGTAATTTGCCTGGTTTTGTAGAGCACACGTAAATCATAGAATCATAGAATGGTTAGGGTTGGAAGGGACCTTAAAGATCATCTAGTTCCAACCCCCCTGCCATGGGCAGGGACACCTTCCACTAGACCAGGTCGCTCCAAGCCTCATCCAGCCTGGCCTTGGACACTTCCAGGGATGGGGCATCCACAGCTTCTCTGGGCAACCTGTGCCAGTGCCTCCCCACCCTCTCTGTGAAGAATTTCTTCCTGATATCCAATCTAAACCTCCCTGATTTCAATTTGTACCCGTTACCCCTTGTCCTGTCACTACAGGCTCTTGTAAAAAGTCCTCTCCCAGCACCCTTGTAGGCCCCCTTCAGATACTGGAAAGCTGCAATGAGGTCTCTACTCCCTGCACTTTACTGCTTTCGCAGTGTTCATTCGCTTGTTGCTCAGTGGTTTTGTATTTCCGTTACAGTTGTTATGCTCCTGCTTTTAAGGAAAGAAACTGGAAAATCCTGTATTGAGCACTTGCTGGATGCTGTCTGTGGCCTGTTGATGGTGTTGCAGTTATAGTGAGGGTGCTTTTCTGACCCGTTTCGGTTCAGGTGAAGCCTGTGAAGATAAGTCATCCGGCCCTTCCCCACTGCCCTTAGCTAAGCGGTGTAATGCAGGACACGCACGCTCCACCGTACGCTTGTACCCGCTGTGCGACCGGGAGTGTCGGCTCATACGTGGAGCGTGCGGTGCACGTCAGAAGCAGGGCCCTGTGCTCCTCTGCATGTACGTTATTTTGTCTCATTGACCAAACCTCCTCCGGTTTTGATGGGAAACACCTGTGGGATTGTCATATGGCAGCATGCATTTAGCCACGTGATGGAAAACTGAAGCGGGGGGCAGAGGGCCGCGTGGTGCACCGCTCTTAGAAAGTAGCGCGCGCTGCTTTTCTGTAAGGGAACTTGGAGGAGGCTGCTTCTAAGCATGTACGTGTTGCAGCTCGTTTAAGTCTTGGCGCTTTGTAGCTTCCTGACTGGCTGCGGAAGAGCCCCTCGGAGCAGATGCTGCACGAAAGGTAGCTGCTGCCAGGGAGAGCTTTGTGAGTGCGCGGGGCTTCGCAGGCCTGTGCTGTCGTAGCTGCCTTTGTGGAAGAGACGTCGCAGCTGGGGGATACTGAGCCTAACAGAAAAATAACAGTAGTGCCTTTAAAGTACGGTGAGTGGTTACGGGTAAGCTCAGATACCTCTTGTTTGTTTTGCCTGGATTCACCCTTCCGGGTCCTGACGCTGTGGGTGTTTCTCCTGAGAACAGGGAGTTTTTTCTCTGCCCTTCAGAGCTGGTGTTAGAGGGTTCGTGCAGAACTGTTGGTTTGTTTCCTTTTGCTAAGCCTAACCTATATGGGAGGAAGTTCCACGTTTATGAGAAAACTGCTGAATGGTCATATGCGCTGGAGCCAGGACAGGAAAGGTAATTGAGCTTGAAAACCGTTGTTTGGGTTTAGGATTTTTCTGAACCTAGAAATGTCAAAGCACGAGTTATACTTTCCGCATTTAGTTTCGTGGATGGTGAATTTAGACCTTTTCTGTATGCATGCTTACAAATAGCTTAATGTCTTCTAAATTAAACTGCACTGAGTTTTCATAAACTTATCATGGAACTTTAACCTAATTTATAACTCTTACCACTTGGAGTGTAATTCCATAACCAGATTAAGACATTCCATGGAGTCGGAAGGGTTGGGAGGGGAGGAAGGTATCACAGGGATTGTAGCCATTCTGTTTTGAAGCACTTTAGAACCCAGTCTTGGCTTTTGAGTGGTGTTTGACCCTTCCGTTCCTTTTACACGTGTGTGGCTTGTCAGCATACAGATTGGCTTGCTAGGCTGGGACTGTTCTTCTGCTGAAAACCCAGTCCCTTCAGTTCCTCACCAAATGCCACAGACTCTGCTGCCATCTCCTGAGGACCAGGGAAACGATGCATCTTCCTTTGCCACATTCAGTCTCTTGTAAAATGGGGAATAATGGGTGATGGTTCAGCCAGAAAAATACTTATTCAAGTGGAAATGATTCAGAACTTGAAGAGCCTGCCCGTTTGGCAAACGTCGGAAGGGTTCAGACCAATAATCTGAGAAGGCACTAGGTACTTCTATGCAGAGAAGGAGGAAAAGACAGGAGAAGTAGGATCTTTATGTGAGTGTGGGCATTGGTGCGAGAGCAGTACCTCCTCGCGTCCCTTCTGCTGTGCGTGAGGCAGGCAGTGTCAGGATTACTCTCTGCTCCCCCAGGAAAGAAGGGAAGGGAAGAAGTGACCTCTGTGGGAGTTCTGATGCAGCAAAAGTTTGTCGAGAGGGGAAGAGAAGTCTATGAATAGAAGAATTATGGGTTATTTGGAGACTCTTGGCCTTGAAGACCTGAGAGCAGAGAAACAGGGCATTGAAATGGGGTAACTATGTATTTGTGTCAAAGCATATTGAATTAATTCATTATGGGAAGGAAATGAAATGAGGCTTTACAGAAAACAGAGCCAAAGCCATTTCCACAACACTGTCACTAGGTGACTTAAGATAAAAATATTCGAGTTTTCCTGGAGGCAGAGTAATTGTATTTTTTAATGGATTGGAAATAGGCTGCATGGTAAGGTCTTGATGCATGAAGTGCTTCCTGAGCTGTCTTGGCCTTCCTCCTCCCTCTCCTCATGCTTTTCCAGGCTCCATGTGATTTTTGGCCCTGAGGAGGCTAGAATCATGATCCCTGAAAAAATAACAAAATCCTATTTCCACCATCTGACTGTTGTATTAATCTTCTCTTAAGAGTACGGGGTGAGACCCAGGAGAGCAATTTAAGGCTTGTGAAATTTTTTTCTACATGGCACTTGTGATCTTTACTGACAAGACCTTCCAAATTAGGTTGAAAATTGCAATCAAAGGATATTTGTTTGTTTTCTAATAAGTAGCTTTTTAGCACAAATTGTCATTTGAGAACAACTCGTTCTTACTCAAAACCTGGACTTGAGCAAAGTGTTTGACACAGTCTGGCATAACATCCTTGTCTCCAAACTGGAGAGACATGGATTTGACGGATGGACTGCTCGATGGATAAAGAACTGGCTGGATGGTCACACTCAGAGAGTGGTGGTCAGCGGCTCAACGTCTGAGTGGAGATCAGTGACGAGCGGCATTCTGCAGGGGTCGGTGTAGGGACTGGCACTGTTCAACATCATCAGTGACATGGATGATGGCATCGAGTGCACCCTCAGCGAGTTTGCTGACGACACCAAGCTGTGTGGTGCAGTGACACGCTGGAGGGAAGGGATGGCATCCAGAGGGACATGGACAGGCTGGAGAGGTGGGACCCTGCCAACCTCATGGAGTTCAACAAGGCCAAGGGCAAGGTCCTGCACCTGGGTCGGGGCAATCCCAGGCACAAGGACAGGCTGGGTGGAGAGTGGATGGAGAGCAGCCCTGAGGAGAAGGACTTGGGGGTACTGGGGGATGAAAAGCTGGACATGAGCCGGCCGTGTGCACTGGCAGCCCAGAAGGCCAACCGTATCCTGGGCTGTATCCAGAGCAGCGTGGCCAGCAGGGCAAGGGAGGGGATTCTCCCCTCTGCTCTGCTCTCCTGAGACCCCACCTGCCTATACCTTGGATTTCAGGCCCAGGGTTTGTGGGGTTTTTTGAGGTGTCCAAATAATGCATTACATAAAGAATACACTGTGAAAAATTAACAAAACATGTATATGCCTGCCTTCAAACACTTCTGAGAACTTCTGGAGAATTCTGTGTCCAGCTGTGGGGGCACCAA
>NW_010235464.1:0-13801 GCF_000690775.1 Eurypyga helias
ATTTTACGAGCTTCCTTGTTTTTTTGCCCTCTGATTCTTCCTTCCCACTGGCAGAGGGAAGGAGGGATTCCTTCTCTTCCTGCCTGTAGTTACAATTGTAATGTTCAACTATAATTCTCCATGGTGATCAGCGTTTCATTTTACATCTCGTTCTCTATCAGGTTATCTATCATGTTTTTGTATCTTTGCCTTTAAAAGTGTTAAAATATTCTGACAGGTGAGGAATTGGTTCCAGAGGTTTCATGAATTCATAGGACAGAATTACTGAGTTGTTCTTGTCAGAGAAGGTCTATTCCTTTACTTTCAGCTGAATATTCTTTGCTATAGTTGATGGAGAAATATATTCAATTTTTTATTAATTTCAAAGAAAGCTGTACTCTGTTTCATATTTTTATTCCTGGATCTTTTCTAAGTCAAAAAAAAATACCACCTGCTTTTCTATTTTGATACCACTTTTTAAGCATTAATCTAAGCAAAGATCTGTGAATTTGCGTCCTTTCTGCAACTAGCAACTATATTCAGGACAGTTCAATTACAATTAAAAACAAGAATGGTTATTTTAAAGAGCCTGTTGTCAGGCACAATAGAACCTATCAGCAAGAAAACACGGTTGAGTGTGAAAGCAAGACATTTGGCTGTTTCACTTCCCATATGGGATTATTACTATGCATGTGATTTCTATCCCAGTCAATCTGCAAAGTATGTGAAAATGTCAGTGGAGAGCTGCAATGGTTACTGGTGTTATTAAGATCAAATAACAGATTTACAAAAAGGAAATTAATCATATATTACAGTTGAAGATAAACAATGTGAATGCTGCAGTACATGTAATGACATTAATAAGAATATCTTTAAGGCAAGGCACACAAGATCTTCATATGCAGAAATTAATGCATTTCCTTTATTTGCATAATCTTTTCTAAGCAGGAAAAAAACAATTTAGGTTCACCTGAGGAGAAAGAGAAACAGCATACTCAATTAAGAATCATTTTATCTCATCATTGGCACTTGCAAAACGTGAGGCAAATCAGCTTTGTTAACTGACAGTTTATGTCTATTATGACTGTTGTGACTTTTATAGCAGTTTATGGATGTGAGATCTGTAATTCTCAAGAGTTCACTGGGAAGCAACATCAGGTAAGCAGTAGGACAAATTTATGTGCACTTTCAAGGTAGTATGTACCATCATTAATATGATTGAAAAATGCACATGAGGATCTGATAATGTGAAGAATATGGTTTTCTTATCTCTTTGCCAGTAGGTAGTGTTTATTATGAAAATCAGAGTGCTTTAGTACTATTGCTATTTGAGGACTTTGAAAGGTTGTGCAAAAATCATATAATAATTACTACTAGGAGATAAAACCTTTTTGCAGACTACTTGAAAAGACCTGAGTTTGAAGAGGAGTGTACATCATGTTGTAACATAGTAAAAATACTGTCTATACAAACTCATCATAAATGTATTAACTGTAGTGTAGGTTTGGTCTCAAGCAATTTTTTTTACCTTTCTCTATATGTCATAAACTGATGACTGGTGACATTTTTTGTACAATGTAGAAAATTGCCCAAACTAATAAAGTTAATGCTACAGATCAGGTACACCCACTCCTTTGATCCCTTTTCTACACATTCTAAATGTAGAGGTTTGATGGTTTGCATCCCTGCACAGTTATCTGTCTTTCTCTAATTGCTACAGCATTGGCATCAAAAAGAGTGGCAACTTCTTTAATGTGCAGTGTGTTGAGTAGGTGTTTTGCTGAGGTACCAACACTTTAAACAGTCACACACATTCGCATTTAAAATAATTAGGACCAATTTTCTCTAGCTCTCATGAACACAAAATGAAAATTATTTGCATGTACCTGTACAGTGCCAGCTTAAGTATGATAGAATAAAGTCATTACAGTTAATTTAATTTAAACAAATATTAACCAAGCTTTGCCAACATGACACTTGACTTTCAGTGCATTATTGCAAGGCCCAGTCAAAACACATCATTCTTAGAAAGAGCTGAACACTTTTCAGAATGGATGATGCATGTGGTAAGAGCACTTATCACTGTAAAAAACCTTGATCTGAGAAACTTACAGATAGGTTTTGAGAGCCACACAAGCCAAATACTATAACCGCCCGCACCCCCTCCCAGTTTTAAAAATTAATGCTGGTATTTTCAAATATATCTTGGCTATTTTTAACAGATTGAATGATTATTTAAGAATTCCACATAAGCAAATTAACTGCTGAGTTCAAAATGTAATCAAGTTCAATTGAAATAGGAATATTGAAATGAGGCTTGAAGTTTTTAATTCTTGCTTGATGGAGATCTATATAACTCCCTAATATAACACTTTGGGAATAAAAAAGCTTTGGATAAGTTTTAGAAATAAATAAATACTGTAATTAGGAAGGACTTGGAAACCTGAATGCATGCATCAATATTTTTAAGGTTTGGACTTTCCTTGTCCATTAAAATAGAAATAAACACCTTCTGAATGGTTAAGAAACAGTATTTAGGGATAGAATGAATTGATTGAAAAAATAAATTTCTCAAACAGTCATTAAAAAATCCATGATCTTTTCTGAACTGATAAAAGTCTTCCTGACCTCTTGCTCCCAAAATTTTAAACAGCTAGCAGCAATAGCTGGTGCCCATGAACCTAAATTTACTGTAAATTTCCATACAGCATACAGTATAAAACATGAATGGCAAATGATTATATAAATAGCCTAGTTAAAAGGAAAAACTGGACTAATTAATAAACTGTCAGACTAAAGTTTGAGATGTCAGTTACAAAGATGAGAGAGAAAACAAATATTCTCTTTAAAAAGCGTGATCAGTATGCTATCTACAACAGCTAAAAATCACACGTAAGTGCAAGTGCTCATCTTTTCACAGTCTGCACATAGCAGTGTTATGTGTTGTCACATTTATTGGCCATGATGCCAAATATTTTTTGTGATTCCCATCTTTTTTATTATAACAGTATGAAATAGTGTTCCTGAATAGACTTTATTTTCTTAGCCTTTCTGAGCATTAGATTTTGTGGGGACTGGCGACACTACCTATGGCTACATTCCTGGAGAGCAATCCGTGTCAGCAGTGTTCAGCTTTCTTGCAGACTGCATCTCCCCTTTTCCTCCCATCATCCTCGCTACAGAAACAAATCTCCCACCTGTCAGAAACTTCTAGTTTGTTTCCTAAGTGTGGGTTTTTTCTGCTGTTCCTGTCCCCTTTCTTGTTGCTTTCTTTCTCATTTCTCACTCATTTCCAGTTTGTCCTATCTTAATACTGTTACGTCAGGAGACGTGAGATGGTCCTGTTACTCATAGTTCTACAAGTATTTTCTATGTTCAGCTGAGATATGATTTTTCCCAGAAAGGTTGAAATGTTTTGTCAGTCTTTTAACTCAGTAGTCATTGGAAAGAGGCAGTAGTGACTATGCAGAGAATTTTTTTCCACCTTAATCTCTCTTACTAGAATCAGTTCTTGGAGGAAGATTCAATTCCTACTGAGAATGAGGTTTTTATTGATGCAGGAAGAGATTTTGGGGTGGAAGGAGCAAGGCAGGTATCTGCTGTGAATGATTTTGTATTCTAGGTTTGATATATATTCATAAATAAGGCAGCAATTTTTGCCTTGGCTGTCTGTATTTGCCATCTGAGCTTGTGGTATATGTACTGCATGTTTGTGCATCTAAACCATGTCATTTCTGCTCAATGGTCACAGCAGCTGAGTCAAATACACAGAATCCGACTGGCGATGTAGCTCCTACAGGAGCAGAAGTTTCCAGGAGAAGGCTGTTAATTGCTGATCTGTGTGTTTCTTAAACCAAAACTGCTTATTCTGCAACCCTTCCAAGGAAAGGGGTAGCATAAGTGATGGTATTGTAACTACCTCTGTAAAATACACTTGGCAATTATAGGAGGTTACATTAAAGGATGTATAAATAACTACTGTAAGAATTGCTAGCACAAGTGCTCATTGTTTTTTACTTGACATACATATTCACCCATCCTGTGTGTTCATTGATACTGCTAAGATCCACGCCCTAAAAGGAGAGTTTTCGAAGGGTGAGTGGCCTGTTCTTGGCATAGGTAAATTTTGTTAGGAAGGCAGTAGGGCAGATACACACATTTCAGCTGTCTGATGACATCCATCCAGCACAGTTCTCTGACAATGCACTGGGGCAAAGCATTCCCTAAAACACAGGTTTCATTAAAAAAAATTTCTTTCCTGGAAATTTTCACTTTTCCAACCCTTTTCCAACACTCATCTGTTACATAACACTGACTGTTGGTTAAGGTGCAGCAACAACTTTGACTGCAGGACATTTGTATGAACTTGTGCCAGTCTTCGTTTAAACTATTCTGCTGGAGATATTGATACTATAATAAAAGAGCTTTCGCAGATTTCCTGTGTGACCTGAGAAATGCAAATGTGTGTAAATCTTCCTTCTAGAAGACCTAACCAGTGCAGTTCTAGCCTTGCTGGCAGTAGGTGCTTTTGTGTTTTGGGGGGCATGGGGTGTGTGTGCAGTCTGTGCTGGTATTTGCCTAACATTACCATCTCTGTACGGTGCAAGATGAGAGAAAGCCAGGGCAGGACTTAAGGACAGATGACTCTTAGTAAAGTTTTGGGGGGATGGACCTTTCTGTCCTCAGTGGAGTCTGCACAGAACCAGCAGCCAAACACATGGAGCTGATTATATTCCTCAGCCTTGCATTCTTTCTTCCCCTCTCCTGTGTAGTCACTCCGGCTCATCTATGCGCATATCTGTAAGTGTGGGTCTCCACTTGTACTTTAGTCCAAATTAACAGGAGAAAGCAAATTTATTCACTGACTTGAAGCAAGCTTCAGAGCATGCTACGGAGGAAAACCAGTGTTTTGAATGGATCTGGCATTTGCAACATTTTGCCCTTGCAGCACATCCTAAAGGAGTTTTCTAGTGCTTCAGAGGCAGAAGACTGAAAAAAAGCCTTTTTAACAACAGGTATTGGGTGTTCTGCATCTGGACAAACCAGCTTTGTTCAGTCGTCCCTTCTCATAAAACTATTTTCAGTTCCATCTTAAGGTCCAATTTTTTAATGCTGCACAACAATTTGTATGAATGGAAGCAATGTCCAGGTCTGTTGTCTAGCATTTTTCTTTCCTTCTGGAGAGTGGTATAAATATTAATAGCAGTAACCATGGATATTCTCTTTTATCTAACATGGCAAAAAATAAGAAGGCTTCTCCAAATCAAATTGACTATTGGTCTTGATGTGTCTATTTGTGCAACTACTGTCACCATAATTTCAATTCTATAATTAAAAAATAGTATTGAAGTAATTATATTCAAACTCAAGAATAGTAAATCTTATTCAAACACAAGAACAGTAAAAAATAGATGAAACATAATGGATGAATTTATTCTTTTATCTTACAGAACAAGGATTAATTAGGAGTCAGAGACATTACTACAGGATAAAATCATCCTTAAGGTAATGTCAGTCCTTGAATTTGTTGAAATTAAAAATCTATGCATTGTGAGAGGAACTACAGCTGTTTTAGGAGCAGGAGTCTAAAATGAACAGACCTGAAACAGGAAAATTATTTGGAAATGAGCAAAAGCTTGAGCAAGTCCTAACTGGTTATTTTCTCTCTACATCCATTATATATATAGTGATTATGTTTTGTTTAATAACAAGGACAAACAGTATTTCAGCACAGCTGTTCTCTCACTTTAATTTTTCTGCAAATAAAACCATTAAATAGGCTTTTTCTTGCTACCAGCTCTTTCCATGGTAAGAAGAAATGATTGCCTCCCATACATTCTCTTTTTTTCCAAAGCATAATGATCTCCCCTGGATGCTGAATGGATAAAAGATGGAACTGAATGTTTTTAATGTAACTCTGATTGACCTTTATGTTCACCACACTGTCTGGCTTTAATCCTTGTTAGAATTACATTAACATTTGTTGAATACATATATAATAATATTTGTTCTATTTTTTGTATACAAAGAATACTTTGCTACGAGTTATGGTCCTCAATAGAAATATAATGTGCATATGCCAGCCATGAGGATTGCAAATTTCTGATTATGGGATTACATTTTCTGCAATCAGGATTTTTTGTGACAGAATATTTTTAGGTTTTCTGCATGTTTTGTCTCCCTACTCTTGATCTGTGAATATGTTCTTTCTCTAAATTTTCTTCTCTACTGGATTTACTGCACAAAGAACTTATGATTGGATGAGATATCCATTCATATCTTTTAACAGCATGTATTCAGGCTGCATCTCTTCTTGTGCTTTGTAAGGAGAGATTCATATTCTACTATTGTGAAAGTGGAATTAATTCTTAAATTTGTGATTTTTAAGCATTTGTTGTTTGAGAGCATAAGCACATAAAAGAGTTGTGTAAACTGAGTACATCTGGCTGAATAATTTTCTTTGGTCTCCCTTTAAAGAGCTTCTTGTGATAAGGCTCACTCTGTATTGAACTGGGCAGGATTTAATTTTCCACCAAAACAAACTGCTGTAATTTTAATAGTCTTATTCTAAGAATAATAGAGGAAAAAAAAGAAAGAAATACAGCACTAGTGGGGGAATGGGACTAACAGAGTATAGAAATGGAGACAAGGTGTTAAGATGTCTTGGTTCATCTTGTGTCATGGCCTTAAGTCACCTACTGAAGTACATCAGTTTGGGAAGTCCTGTGATTTCTGGTGTTCATAGTCAAATGTAGAGTTCCCTGACAGTGTCTCATGAAAGCCATGGAAGATGTACAGAGTGCCTGTGTTGTTAGTTGTAGGATTTTTGTTGCTTTTGTTTGTTTGGGAGGTCGTTTGCTTTTTCTGGTAGGAAAATCAAGGTGAAGTTCATGCTGAAAGGGAAGATCAGAAATTTGACAAATACTATCAATTAGATAAAAAATTGGTCATTATAAGAACAAAAAATATAAGGAAATATAAAACCATATTAATACCTTCTGGTTCCTAGAGGTCCTTAATCCTACATAAACAAGGTAAAATTATCCCAGGAAGCAGCCCAGCCAGAACGGCCTTGAACCTGAGGGGGAGCTTCTTCTTCTCTAAATTGTCTTAAACAACTATACATTTTTAGAGAGCACCTGCAGATTTCTCCTCAGCACTCAAAATCTGCTCACATGACATCTTTAGCTTCAAATGATGCAGCTGGCTGTAATTACAGGACGTGCAGCTCAGACCTGGTTTATACTTTAACTACTGATGTCCCGCCATTCCAGGCAGGGAATTTGCTCAATGCTCATAATCACTTCCAAAAATTTGTTTCTGTTTTGTGAAGTCTGAATCCTAATTCCATCCCCAAGCCCATATAGAGTCTTAATGTTCTTTCTGCACAGAACATTTTTTTATTGTGACTCCATTCTTGACTTATCTGTTACTTGACTATTGTATACAGAAGCTGTTTTATTCTGACACCTCCGCCTTTGACTTTCCTTGGTTTTACGTGTGGTTTTCTAGTGTGCTAGTGTTCATGTGGTTCTTCCTTGACCTTTGGTGCCCAAATGTGGTTGCCATGTTTGCTCTCAGTCACCCCTACTCAGTGAGCATGACCACCCAGTGGTTGATGATCTTTGAACTAACAGGTCACCTAACGATCAACCCAGAGGTCCTGAGAGACACTAGATATACCCGAGATCTTCATCAGACCCATTAACTTCATGTCTTCTTGTGTTTGCATTTATAATAGGAAAATATTTTTTTAAGCTTTTTTGTTCTTTCTAAGTCTTCAGCCTTCCCAACATTCTGCTGGAAATGCAAATAGAACAAAGAGGTGACTTCTGTGCCAGAAATGTGGTGTGGGGGCAGCAATGATGATCTCTGCAGCAATTACCACACATGAATTACTTCAATGTAAGTCAAAATGATGATACATATTAGACAAGGTCCAGAGAACATTTAAAAAACCTTTTTCACCAGGATATTTTTTTTTTGGGGGGGGTGAGGGAGGGGGCGGGTATGGAGTTTTTTTAGTGTGTTTGGTTTTGTTTATTCATTTGCTTGCTGGTGGGTTTGGTGTTTTGGTTTTGGTGGTTTTTTTGGGTTTTTGCGGTGTCTTTTTTTTTTTTTTTTGCAAGTGTGTATCATCCTGTCTCATTCTGTTTGTGCTAAGGACTCCTGATGAGTCAGGACCTGATTACCTCAAGATTACCTCAACCACTCTGACTGATTTTTTTTTTTTTCCCTGGTGGATTATGTCTTGAATGTATGTACTGTAATGGCAAGATAATTTTTGCTGCACTTGAGGGAAACTTATTGCTGGAGTTACTAGAATAAACCTGTCACTGATAGAACCACAATAAATTAAACACTTTAAAATTATCTCCTAAACAAAACTTTTTGCTAGTATTTCTGGAATTATTTTTCTGAAGAAGAAAAATATATTTCAAGTACCATTATTCAAATATTAATACAATTCATAGAGGGAAGTTTTTAAATTTAGAATATACTGAGGAAAATAATAAGAGGCAGCAGACCTGAAAGTTTCAAAACTAATAGTGACTAGGGAACTAAGCAGATCTTCCAGAATAAGCTTAAATTTGCTGCAAACCTAGTGTTTTATGAAAGTTTAGAATGGCATTATATTAGAGATATTTTTTTCTTCTCTTCCTTTTTCCATTGAAATTCATGATCTGTAGCCAAAACTGGTATCTACTTAAATGTATCTGCTTAAATGTTCATTTCTTAATAGTCCTTGAACATAATTTAGTACTTTTATTCTAGTCTGAAGCTAATTAAACCTTACTTGAAGCACATCTGAACTTCTTTGCTGTGTGTTCTCTAGCACATAGAACAGAAAATGAAAATATACCACATGACTTCACACCTCTTCTCAAATTCTTTATAAGGATTTAATTTTACAGGTTGTTGTCTCTTGTGATCTTAGTCCTCAGGTAGGTTTTACTGAAAACTTCTCACATAACTTTTTCTATTAGTCTTGAGATAATGTTCATAAAACCACAAAATACTGTCCTTATAATGTTATCTTTCTATAAGAGTTAAAATCACATTGTTGGAAATACATTGATTTTGAATCATGCTGCCTTGAGCACAGTACACACTAAGACAACCTAATGTTTAGTGGTGTTATAATCATTCACACCTTCTGTGCTTAGCAATGCATGTCAGATGTAAACTTCATTTGATTCCCACTATACATCTACATAGTGTACAGGGTCATTTATTACCTATACACTTTCTAATATTCCCAGTATTCCCTTGCACTTCATGGAACAGTTACTCTTAATTAAGAGGTATTTCTTTTTACTGCTGTGCACTGAAAGAATCTTTCTTTGTTAACTGTGCAACTGTACTTAAAGCAATGTTATTTAAGGGATCTGGGGACAATAAAAAGTTGAAAAGAGAGCAAAAGAAATGTAAATTCTATTTAAAGCTTAAGACAGTGAGCAGTAGCCTGATCATAGGTATCTAGTGCCATGTTGGATGCCCTATGGCATCTAAAGCATCAGCAACGATCTGGCAGGTATGATGCAGAACTTACAGGAGACCCATGCCATTGCGGGTCACCAGCTTGAGACTAAGCAAGATAACTTAAGGCATCTGAAATGGTAATTGGCCCCTATATTTAAGAAAATAAATCCAGCCTTGAAATTTTTCTGAAAGGAAAGTGGGATTGAAAAGATATGCTTCATAAATCACCACAACGTACATCAACTTGCTGCCTTGCATGGTCTCTTAACCCGGAAAGCACAAGTCCTGATTTGCTCAAATAGTTAAACTATTGACAAAATAAACCTAGAGCAAGTTCTATTCTTATTGTTCATTCTTTTTCTTATGCAGATATTTTCAACATATTTATATAAAGAGTAATTCATGCCACCATTTTTTTTCCCAAACATATTTTTTCCTCTTGTATTTTGTTCAGCCTTCCATTCATAAATCCCTTGTTTGGGGTTTGAACTACAGGTATGTCACCTATGCTTTGCTCAAAGTACAATGACTACATGAGAGCACAAAGAGTTAATTAGGTCATACTTCATGAGGCACGTTCACGACATGTATAGCTAAGAGTTTTGTAGATATAAACAATGGAGGAGCACACTTCCTATGGTATGAACAGCAGGTTTTGTACTTTTCCTGCTTCAGCACTTTTAGATTAGCCAGTTTAATTTTGCCAGCTAAATCTTAGCCAGAGACATGATCCAATCCAAAACGTTTTTTCAGTCTTTCACTCCACAATCATACAATCAGAACACTATTAGAATCTGGTGTGACAGGTTATGGAAATTGTTGTCTAATCCACATAATGCTTTAATATACTGGATAAAATAAGAACCAAATGCATTTTCAACAATTTAGCAATAATGCATGGTGGTACATGCCCGGAGAGTGAGTGACAAAGTTGAAGAGACACCTCTTTGAGAGCTCGTGAGTTTGCTCCCTGCTGAGCTGAGATTCTGCTGATGTGCAGTGCTGTATGATGGCTCCTCTCATTTCACAAGCATTAGGCTGTCTATGTCATGGTAGGCAATATTCCCTACCAGATCTGAGTGTGCTATAGTACTGCAATGGGAAATTTTCTGATTTTGTTTTCCAAAGGATGCAGGTACATACCACCACATGGTGCTTTCTCTTGACTTCACGTTATTATTCATATACAGAAAGGATATTTTATATGAAAGGAGGGTATTTAATAGCAATAATTGTTACAATGTTACCCTATTTTCAACCTGCTTTATATTACAAATATCTTGCTCTGGATTTTTTTGCATACAAATTATTTCTCAAAATTAGAAAAAAAATTCCATTCTGGATAATTTTCTGGCAATTTACAGAACTAAATAAAATTGGCACCTGAATTACATGGACCAAATATTTTCAACTGAGATATTTCATTTGCTGACACATAACACTGTCAATATGTTTGCTTTTATAACTGGGACTGGGATTGCTGTACTATGTTGTATGACAGTCAAGCCTGATACTGTAATTTTCAAAAGGATCTATGGATATCAAAACAAGTTTCCATTGATTTTGAATTGTCTCTGTGATAAAATGAAGACATTACAAAAGGTTTTTCTTCATGGAAGTATATACTAGTCATATTTTTTTCACTGTAATTGTGCTTGAAAAATTGTTATTGTGCTTGTTCTATCTGAGCTGTTTATAATTAGTATTCCATAATGCGTAGGAAACCAAAATACCTTTCCTAACAGCTGGATAGGGTGTACCTAAATTTCTGCCATCTGGTCCTACAATCTTGGCTAATACAGGGGGCTGAACTTACCATAAAGTCAATATTCAATAAAAATATGAAGTAGCAGACAGGATGAGTAGAAGAGGGAAGGAAAAAAAAATAAAGAATACATATAGCAAGAAGATATAATTTTACAGTTAACTATTCACTTAAAATGTTTTTTTATCATGTCTTTATATTCTAGTTGTATCATGCCCAGTATCTCAAATAAGCAACTGAAGTGTTTTAATATGCTAATAGATTCAAATGTTAATCAATACCCTTATCTTCAGCCCTTTGCCCTTCCCACTTTAGTAACTGAAAATGTGCCAGAAACCCTACCCTTACACCCCCACCTCTGCTTTTATCTGACTAGTATGTTTCTGTTGCCTGGATACAACTGGAACATGTGAAAGAATGCTACTGAGCTGCTGTCAAGATGAGATTTTATTACAGTGATTTATAAATGGATCATCTGTGAAAATGGCTCAGACTTTTAGGAAAGCATCCTACAGAAGCAGACATAACTCTAATTGGCTGGTCTCAACAATAGGTCTTGCTTTCTTGTTATTTTACAGTAGTAGGCTCGTGCTCTACTGCAAATGACAGCAATGTAACCAGAAAGAATTAGCCAACTTCTAATAGTATTAACTTCCATGCATATTTTCCATCTTTTGTCTTGGATACCATTGAGATTTCTGACCACCGTCAACCCAGAACCATATTTTCTTCCAAATTCTCTTTAATAATAGTAGGCAGTGAGGACCAACAAACTGCCAAGATGGAAAGAAACTGTTGTGACCAAAAACCATGGACCAGAATTTTTCCTTCTGGTTTGCAAAACAAATAGTATGTTGAAGTCAATGTTGAGGAGTTAACATTTATATCACAGATAGTTGTTTTCTTCATAGCACGTATTAGCACATCTTTTCAATTATTAATCACTTTTTGAATGCTCAGCATGGATGAAAATGGAAGGAAATTAGCCCAGAATTCTGTGTGATGGAAATTATTTGAGATTATTTATTTTTTTGAATATCCCAGTAGGTGTTTTATGAGAATTGCAACCTATTCTTACCACTTTGATAGTGGAATGGTCAAGTTACTGTGTTTCTGAAGTTTTTCTAGCTGAAAGGAAATAGAAATTTTTGTTGATAACAAGGATTATGTCCATTCTTCTTATTTCTGGCTATTGTGTGGCACTTTACACCATAGATGAAAATTGTTTGCCAAAATTGAGGGACTAGTGATTCTAAGTGCCAAAAAGCATGTGTTTTCCATTTTTATTTTCACATGCATTCAGGATTTTGTATTATAACAAAGTTATTTTCTTGGCAAGATACAGAAGATGTATATTTTAGGCATACATGTGTTAAGAAGCACATCTCTAAGTAGCAAATATAATTCTACCTACCTCTTATATTTAATCTTTGGGAGGCTTTACAAAAACTGAACTTTTTACAGAATTTGATTCTCATAAAAAGAACAGTTAGGCTGATGTGTTGGACTTCTTTGTTTCTTTGTACGTTATACATTATGATTCTTTAAAAGCTACCATTAACGTAAGAAAACCAGAACTTCTATTGTTATTCTACAAAAAGCAATGTCATTTAAAATACTTTAGACAATGGAAGCCCTTCTCATAGAAACTCATTATGTGTGTTAAAAAATTGTGTTTTGCCTTGTAGTGTTTTCTTATAATTCTCAAAGCAAAGTAGACCACACAATTCTAGACTTGCTATGCATGATTATGCAGAAAGAGGATTTAAGCATTAGGAACTTTAATTATGCAGAAGCTTTAGAGAGGGATTTTAAATAAAATATTTGTGCACATCATATTATAAAGAGCAAAGTAAATCTATTTCTTGCAGTTATATGAAATATTACTGTACTGAGGACAGGGCAATTTAATCAATAGCAACTGCTGAGTGACTTATCAATGGCTTTTTTTCCTCAGATATGTTGGTACCAGAATTTTTAAACCTCTTCTAGCTTCATATAGGTTTTCAGAGTCTCTAAGAAAGGCTGTGTTTTCTTTCTAGTATGGCCTAAGGAGCCCTGACTACAACAGGAATGCTGTGGCAGATTAGTGGACATATCTATTTCATGCTGATTCTCCACCATGTGCACCCCAAGGTGATGTGCCAGATATTCTGTCCAGACAGATGAGACATATTGGTTAGTAGTTCAAAAATATTTTAAACAAAAGAGCAAAAAGACAAAACCCCTTAAAACCCTTGAATCTCACCTCTTCTGGCAAAACCTTATGAAGTCAGAACATCATATATATCATAGGATATATCATATATATCATCATATATATATCATAGGAGTGTTTTACCTTTTCTAGAACTTAAAACACTCACAGATCTTAGTTAGACTTTTAGTTAAGGCACTGGTTACAATGTTATGGATCACAGCTGTTATGAATGGGGTCACAAATCTGATAAAAATGTACTGTTTATTTTAGTTTTGGGAATCACAATAAAAATACATTTTTAGAAAACAATGAGCCAAGGAATTAGGAGAGAAGATAATGTGAACTTCAGACACCTCACAGTTCACATAACATTC
>NW_010235464.1:13811-21637 GCF_000690775.1 Eurypyga helias
AAATTTAAGAAGTATTGTGTATGTGCTCTACTCCTTATTCAGCAAAATATTTATTTAAATTTTTCTGTGTCCATTTGTAAAATGCATAGGCATTGTTGTACTGAAGAATTATGTGTGAAATCCTCTCTCCATGAGTTGGGAGGAAAAACTCAATAATTTTTATTGAGACTGGGAGGTTAACTCTACCTAATAAATTATGTGAATTTCAATATAAAGTCTTACCTTTTTCATATGTCCATGTGAAATTTAGATCTATGAACAAGTCAAGAATCTATAGTTGTCTAATATTATTAAATATTGGTTGTTAATATTAGTTGATAAATATTATTTAATATAGTTGTCTAATATTATTAAAAACTTTAATGGAAGTTAAAGCAAGGAACACTTATTTAAAAATTCTGACCTCTATATTCTAAAACCAGAAATATGACATGTTAAGGAGCTTTTATAAGGTATTATAATCAAACATTTGATGCTAGATTTCAATTTAATAAGCACTGACACAGTCTGCCATAATGACTTCCAGCCAGTAGTGTTGTGCCACAGATCTATTCATTTTGTAGATATGTCTAGAAAACAAGTAGGTACATTTGATTTCTTTATATGCTATGATTATGGCATAGAAAACTATTTTTTGACTACACTATTTATTAAGTTCTTTGATTTTTGGAATTCGCAAAGAATAAACCCAGCACCATAGTGTCTTCTTTCTTCTCACAAAAAATGTCCCAAAAATTTTTCTCATTTAAGCTATGGATGACAGACACCTGAAATAAAGGCACACTTCCAGTCCTCTTGCTCCATATTGTCTTTCTTATAAAACTGTATTTTATGGACTTTAAAGATAACAAAGGAAAAAAATGTATGAGGATAGATGATTAGAAGAAAAAATATGGAAATAAATATAAAAATATTTACCTCGGTCATAGTTCTGGCCTAAATTTGAATGAAACAACATAATCACAAAGAAACTCTCTTTTTTGCCAAGTATAGGTTAGTAATGAGTCTTATTACCAATCATAGTTACTCAGAGAAAAATATAAAATGCTGAAATAATAGTTGTTTCATTAGAAGAAATCTACTTTGAGACAGGATCTTGAGTTATGTATATAAACTCTGTCCAAAGGAGGAATCAGCAGTCATTTTGTATTTCTGGCTTCTCCTTCTTTACCAGTTATCAGGAGAACTTGGTAAAGAAGCTGCTATTGTAACATGAAAGTGACTTTGTTTTGTCAAACAAGTTGTTTTATTATGAGTAGAGATGGGCAGTATTCCTTAACAACCAACATTTTGACTTTTGTGTGCTGCTGTTACTGAGCACAGTAACTGGAGAAAATTGTGGGCTCTGTTGGTTGATTTTCAAAATTACTGTTTTTATTACCTTCATGGATTATAATTTATGGATTAAGCTAATTACACTTAAAGAATTGAATCTCAAGTATCTAATCATTGTACTTGAACAGCACTGAATATTATAGTTAAAAGCTGAATACATGTGATGAGCTGACCCTGACTGGAGGCCAGATGCCATCAAAGACACTCTGTCACTCCCCTCCTCAGCTGGGCAGGGAAGAGAAAATACAATGGAAGACTCATGGGTTGAGATAAAGACAGGGGGAGATCATTCATCAATTAGAATCATAGAATGGTTAGGGTTGGAAGGGACCTTAAAGATCATCCAGGTCCAACCCCCCTGCCATGGGCAGGGACACCTTCCACTAAACCAGGTTGCTCAAAGCTACATCCAGCCTGGCCTTGAAGACATCCAGGGATGGGGCATCTACAACATCTCTGGGCAACCTGTGCCAGTGCCTCACCACCCTCTCTGTGATGAATTTCTTCCTGATATCTAATCTAAACCTCCCTGATTTCAATTTGTACCCATTACCCCTTGTCCTATCACTACAGGCTCTTGTAAAAAGTCCTCTCCCAGTACCCTTGTAGGCCCCCTTCAGATACTGGAAAGCTGCAATGAGGTCTCCTCAGAGCCTCCTCTTCTTCAGGCTGAACAATTACTGTCACAGGTGAAAAAAACTCCACTTGTGGAAAATCAATTTAGTTTATTCTCAATCAAATAAGAGTAGCATAATGTGAATTAAAACCCAAATCTCAAAATACCTTCCTCCCACCCCTTCCTTCCTCCCAGGCTCAGCTTTGTTGCCCATTTCTCTAGCTCTCCCCTCTCCAGCGGTGGGGGGGGATAGGGAATGGGGGTTGTGGTCAGTTCATCACACCTTATCTCAACCACTCTACACTTGCTCCATCATGGTTCCCTTCTGTGGAAGACAGTTCTCCACAAACTTCTCCAACATAGGTGCTTTCTATGGACTGCAGTTCTTCAGGAGCAGCATGCTTCAGTCTGGCTCCCCTCGGGGTCAAAAGTCCTGTCAGCAAACCTGTTCCAGCCTGGGCTTCTCTGTCCCTGGGCCACAGGTTCTGCCAGGAGCCTGCTCCATTGCAGGCTTGCCCAATGGTCACAGCCTCCTTCAGGCATCCCCCTACTCTGGCGTGGGGTCCTCCCCTGGCTGCAGGCATGTCTCTGCTCCCCGTGACCCTCCATGGCTGCAGGGCACAGCTGGCCTCACCACGGTCTGCATAAAGGGCTGGCAAATCTCTGCTCTGGCACTTGCTTCTCCACTGAACTTGGTGTCTGCACAATTCTTCCTCTCTTTTATTCCCACTCCTCTCATCTGCAGTTTCACAGTTTTCTTGTTGTTGTTGTTGTTGTGTTTTGTTTAGTTTGTTTGGTTTTGTTTTTGCTCCCACCCCACTTCTTAACTACGTTATCCTAGAAGTGCTGCCATTGTCACTGGTTGTCTTGGAGTTGGCCAGTGGCAGGTCCATCTCGAAGCCACCTGGCATTGGCTCTATCAAAATATAGAGCTTCTCGGAGAAGCCACCCCTGTAGACCCCATGCCACAAAAATGTAATACAATACCTTTCCTTGAAAACTGTATTATTAAGCTGTAAGAATGAGCATTTCAACATTTTTGGATTATTTTGTTTCCTGTAGTGTGAGATCAATATAATAAGTTCCGTGCCAGAAATGTGTATAGGTAGATACATTTTGGGGCAACATTTCACTGAAGTTTGTTGAAGCCTGGAATGACAGTGTTCCTGAGGTTTGCTACTTCCAGCCTAGGTAGTTAGGTTGTTTCTTAATAGAATCATAGAATCATAGAATGGTTAGGGTTGGAAAAGACCTTAAAGATCATCTAGTTCCAACCCCCCTGCCATGGGACGGGACACCTTGCACTAGCCCAGGTTGCTCAAAGCCACATCCAGCCTGGCCTTGAAGACATCCAGGGATGGGGCATCTACAACATCTCTGGGCAACCTGTTCCAGTGCTTCACCCCCCTCTCTGGGAAGAACTTCTTCCTGATATCTAATCTAAACCTCCCTGATTTCAATTTGTACCCGTTGCCCCTTGTCCTATCACTACAGGGTCTTGTAAAAAGTCCTCTCCCAGTACCCTTGTAGGCCCCCTTCAGATAGTGGAAAGCTGCAATGAGGTCTCCTCGGAGCCTCCTCTTCTCCAGGCTAAACAAGCCCAATTCTTGCAGCATTTCATCATAGGAGAGGTGCTCCAGCATCATAAATCATGTTTCTTTATGATTTGTACAGCACAGAAAACCATTTCCAGGACCAAATTTTTTTTCTGATGACATCATGAAAGGTACATGAGCTGACGGATACACAGTTGTTTTCTCAGCCCACAAGAGCTGAAGAGAGTCCAGGATTGCCCTTAGCATGCAAGGGATTACCTGGTCTTTCTTCTGGGATTTTGGATCCTTGTTCAGCTCTTCCACAGCTCCTCCAGCTCCATATGATATTAGGCAGTTCATATCTTACTTTTTCAAGCAGTTCTCTTCCATGAATAATAAAACTAACTATAGAATAGAAGAAATAATATGAGGCAATATTGGTGGTGGGAGGGGGTAACATGATTCCATAAGAAATATGACATGGTTAAAAATACAGTTTATAAATCACAGGGATGCTTAACAAAAGAGTAAGTGCCTTGTAGTGCCATATTTCTATAACATTTTAAAGTGAACCATTTCAAAGTCTGGTCTTTACAAAGTGATTTCACAACTGAAGTTTAAGGGAAGATGTTTCTCTCCATAGCTAATTAAACAGCTCATCATTTGCCATCACAAAATGTATTCACATTTCATTTCTGGGATTTTACTTTTATATAAAAGCAATGTTCTATGCTTTCCATCCAGAGAAAAATAACATTTAGCTTAAAGATCATCTGCCCAATGTACATTAAATGATGTTACACTAGTAGTGTCTTTTTTCCTTTGTTGCTTTCTCAGGATCTCCTATTTAGAATTTTAATCACAGAATTCTAAATAGATTATTTCTAGGATATCTGGTCTTTTATTTTCTTCAAATTTCTCTGACTGGTACCTCTCTAGGCATTTCCTGGTATTTTCTGGGTGTTGCTGGTTCTATAAATTTCCTAGGCATTTTCCCTGCGCCTTCTAGGAAATTCTGGGTCTGGAACCTTTGCAGAAGCATGAAGACTTGCCACCATGACCAGCGTAAAAAAATATTTCCCTTATTAGCTTTAGTTTTTTTAATGCTGATGAAGTTGCTATAGTCAAATACAAGCAAATCAAGGTAATCCATTGTAGTATTTCCATATAAACATCAGAGTTAAAATCATATATGCAAATAAGTTAGACTCTGTCTTTGTCTAGTATGTATAAAATCTTGGAGTGCATGTTAGGATAACATATGTTAACTCTTTACAATTAGAATATCTGTCTGCTTAGAGACGTAAACATTTCTGTGACTCATTTTTTTAGTTAATAGAATCTACTTTCTTCTTTGGCCACAATGGCTCACAATGACATATTTTTTTCCTTAGATCACGGGGCTCTTGCCTACTACCATACTATGCAAGTGTTTCAACTTCAAGAACGTTCAGAAGCATTAACACTACATTGAACTAGTTCTGTCATCTTGGATAATTCTGTCTCAGAACACAGCAGGAAGGAGTTTTCTTTTCAGTAGCAGGGTTGGGTTTTGATTCTGGTTTTGGTTTTCTTCTTTTATCAATATTGTGAGTCATAGATGATTTCCTACCTCTCCTCAACATTAGTCTAGCAACATTTTTTACTATCATAACATTTAAGACCAATGACAATATCTCTCATATTTCTGTCTCTTTCTTAGTGAGGATGTTTCAGTCATTGTGGCTTGTGTTTTTTCTTTTTTTTACTGAAGATCTTATGTGCATTAAAACTCTTAAAAGTGTTTTGTGGTTTGCATTGCATGTTCAGAAGAAACACACACTGAACCAGTGTATGTTCTGAACCACACACTTTCTTACAACAGATGCATATTACACTATTCCTCTGTTAAGTCTGCCTGAAATGTTATTGCTTAGATAGAAAAATGTAGGAATAGTTGCTTTAAGGTCACTATGCAAACTTCTGTCTGCATATATACATGCCTCTGTGCACACATACATTTTGACTGATGCTAAAAAGAGAAGCAGAGGTATAATTGCCTTTGCTCATCTTGGTTGCCCTCCAAAATGATGCAGAAAGTCCCTTCTCAAAATTGTCCTTAACTGAACCATAAAAAGATGTCCTGGAGCTGACTTTACAAGAGCTGTATGTATATTTTGGCATATATTGCTATTTTTCTGTATAGAGAATATATTGCTGCATGTTTGTGGGACGTATGCAGAGAACGTATGAAGAGCTATATTTCCATAAGGAGGTGTACTCTTTTGAAGGAGAAAAACATGTATGACCAGAATTTATCTCCATAATTTTTGGAAATGGCATAAAAATAGTACATACTGTAGATATCAGAGGCATATGATCTCAGACAGGCTCTGAAAAAGGACATGGGGGAATTACTGATTAGAGAAACTTGTTTGTCTGTATAGGGATCAAAGGGGCAAAACTGTAGTCCATAACACTAACCATTTTTTAATTATAAACTCCAATTAAGTGATGCAGAATAATCTTCAGCATTCCATCTGGCAGCTATGAGGAAAGATCGACAATAGCAGTTAAGAGACCTTAATCAAGGCTTGAAGTATACAGGTTCAAATACTGCAGGCTTTGCTTAAAAAAATTACGTGGGGACACGGTTGAATAACATTCCAGAAACAGAGCATGCAGGTGCTCTTAGAATAATATTAACCCTTTACTCTTGCATTAACCCTTTGACTGCTGGCATTTTCTAGGCTACAGCCAGATGACCAGCATACTGTCATTTACTACTAGTTGCTCCTATCACACATGAGTTTAGTACTGAAGTGTGGGAAAGAACTTTTTGCATCATCAATGCTAGACACTAAAGTCTGCTTGGGAAAACCTTCATGAATTTGGTCCACGTGTCACAATGGTTTCAAAAAATAAAAAAATCTTATTCCTTGAAATTATTTTAACAATTGATGCTGGAAAAAACATACCCATTTTTACAAGTGATATACTATATAGGAGACTATACAAAATGTATCATTTAACTTTATGTTTGTGTTTTGAAAGAGTAATAGAGAAATATTTGTATTGGCAATGAGAAAAATCTAAACACACAATATATATAACATATTTGTATATAGAGATGTGCATTCATGTGTATATATAGTCAGCATGCATATTAAGCAAAATAAATTGCATAATTAACATTTAATGCAGAGGGAAAGCATTGACATCACTGGACAAGGACTCTATGCTCTTGTCTTAGTCTGTGGTCAGTCATTACCAGTACAAAAGAAACCTTTCTACTATTCCAATCCAGCACTGTAGGATACTCATTATCATGAGTAATAAAGTTACTAAAAGTTAGGACTTTTCAGCAGAAAACCAAGCTTATTGCAATATTATCTGATTCAGAAGGCCTTTTTTTAAAGGTTACAGGTAAAGTTTGGAAGGGCATTAGTTAGCAAATTCCGTGAAAATTCTAGCTTCAATTTATCAGAATTTTTCTATGAATTTGAATCATTTTTATGAAATTTTCTCAGTAAAAAACTCTGAAAAAAGTCTAAATAAGGATAGCAAAAACATTACCTTTTTTATTAGTTTCAAGTTTAAACCAGATTGAAAATTAAGTTAAAAAAATCTAAAAAATTCCAATGCCCCAAACACTTAGTTCAGCTAAATGTCCAAGATGTTGATTTTTTTTTTTCTCAGCTTACCATCAAGCTGATGGAAAAAGAAGCATGTATTTGCATAATTAAGTATTTTAGATAATTTTTAATTTATAGTAGAAAAAATCAAGGGAGTTTTTCCAGGAGAATCCTTCATATCAAGTAAGGAAGAATCACCTGTAGTGGTTTAACTCCGGCTAGCAGAATACCACGAAGCCGCTCTCACAAATCCCCCTCCATGCCTCCAGTGGAGAGGAAGAATTGGAGGAAAAAGAAATAAGGAAGCTTGTAAAATTGAGATAAGAACTAGTTACTAATTAAATCTAAATTAATATGTACAAACACTACTAATAATAAGTAATTAAAATAATAGAAAATGAAACATATGATACTGTATGATCTAATTATGGTACAGTTGCTCACCACTCACTGACCAATGTATAATCAGGTGCTGAGTAGTGAGAGTCAGACCAGAGAGCACAAGAGTTGCAAACCGAGAGCTGTTGCAGCAGATTCTGAGTGAACCTTATCAGCGATAGCACAGCTGGGAGAACTAAACAAACCCACCAACTCCCGCACGAATGAGCCAGCACAGGAGTTAGCAAAGCAGCTAACGCAGGAGTCAGGGAGAGTGTTAGAGGTGCCAGGAAGTAAATGAACAAGAGAGTAAGAAAGAGAGCAATGGCTCCCAAACCCCCTCCTCAC
>NW_010235464.1:21740-22484 GCF_000690775.1 Eurypyga helias
CCGCAGCTGCAGGATCAGAAGCAGAGAAAGACTTTGAATCTGGTGCAGGCATTGCCCAGCACCAGCTGAGACCTTAACAGTACTTCTCTCAGCATCTAGGAAAACATCTTCCTAGCAGCCAATGTAAAGAGAGTTAACTCTTTCTTGACTGAACCCAGCACAGCACTAATAATGGAAGAAAACAAACAAACATAAGATAAAATGCATTACCTCTACATTGTGGTAGGTTGACCTTGGCTGGATGCCAGGTGCCCACCAAGCCACTCTATCACTCCCTTCCTCAGTATGACATGAGCAGAAAATAAGACAGAAACAAACTTGTGGGTCAGGAGGATCTGGGGAACTATGGGCCAGTCACACCTCTCTACCTGGCAAGATCATGGAGCAGATCCTCATGGAAACCATGTAAAGACACATGGAGAATGAGGAGGTGATTTGTAACAGCCAACATGCCTTCACCAAAGGCAGATCACGCCTGATGAATATGGTGGCCTTCTGTGATGGGGTCATAACTTTGGTGGATAGAGGACAGGCAATTGATGTCATCTGCCTGGAGCTGTGCAAAGACTTCAACATCCCACATGACATCCTTTTCTCTGAATTGGAGAGACATGGATTTGATGGATGGATCACTTGGTGGATAAAATCTGGCTTGGTGATCACACTCAGAGGGTTGTGTTCAATGGCTCAGTGTCTGAGTGGAGACCAGTGACATGGATGGTGGGACTGAGTGGACCCTCAACA
>NW_010235464.1:22704-24226 GCF_000690775.1 Eurypyga helias
ATAAGGACTTGGGGGTACTGGTGGACAAAAAGGCGGACATTAGCCGACAGTGTGCGCTGGCAGCCCAGAAAGCCAAATGCATCCTGGGCTGCATCAGAAGTGTGGCTAGCAGTTCGAGGGAGGGGATTTTTCCCTCACTACACTGCTCTTGTGAAACCTCACCTGGAGTTCTGTGTCCATCTCTAGGGCCCTCAAGATAAGAAGGATATCAACCGGTTGGAGCAGTCCAGAGGAGGCTACAAGCTCAGAGGGCTGGAGCACCTCTTCTATGATGAAAGGCTGAGGGAGTTGGGCTTGTTCAGCCTGGAGAAGCGAAGGCTGCCAGGAGACCTTATTGCAGCCTTCTAGACCTGAAGGGGGCCTACAAGGAAGCTGGGAGGGAACTTTTTACAAGCGCCTGTAGTGTTAGGACAAAAGATAACAGTTTTAAATTGAAAGCAGGGAGATTTAGATCAGCTATTAGGAAGAAATTCTTCACAGAGAGGGTTATCGAGCACTGGAACAGGTTGCCCAGGGAAGCTGTGAATGCCCTGTCCCTGGCCATCTTCAAGGCCAGGCTTCAAGGCGTGCCGCCCCCGCCCCCCCTGCCGTGCCCTCTCACTTTCTCTTTGCTTTTATTGCTGAGCAAACATCATATGGCATGGAATATCCCTTTGGTCAGTTTGTGTCTGCTGCACTGGCTGTTTCCCACACTGAAATTTAACCAGCAGAAGGTAGCCATAACTGATTCTTTAATTCTATGAAAGGGAGCAAGGGGAAAAAAGACATCATTTGCATTTACTGTATTCAGTATAGCATATCTGTTGTTACTGAAGATTAAGGTCAATAGAGCATTACCTCAAACATATGTATTTTTGAGAATTTTCTGGACTAAATGTAAATGGTATTAAGCCCTTGAGGAAATTCAGAGTCAATTAAAGAAACGACTTGACAGAAAAATGAAAGAGTTCAGCTGAGGGTGAAATGCCTCTCTTTAATTCAAGTCTTTCTCACAACTTTTGGCAGGTGAAATATTTCATTATTTAAAAAGTGAAATAGGCAGAAACAATAGCTCCAGTATTACTGTCTTTATCTAAATCTATATTTCCAAGTTATGTATAGTTTTTTGAGTCATTCTAGTTTTATGAATTCTGAGTAATTCTTATGACGTGACATGACATAAAGTCAAGCTTTCTTCTTTTAAATAAAACACAAATAATGCATTATTCAAAACTGTAAGAATGAATTTATGC
This sequence comes from Eurypyga helias, assembly GCF_000690775.1. Taxonomy (NCBI): domain Eukaryota; kingdom Metazoa; phylum Chordata; class Aves; order Eurypygiformes; family Eurypygidae; genus Eurypyga; species Eurypyga helias. Next base: position 23,937 of record NW_010235464.1, read on the forward strand.
TTACCATTAGGTTTTTATTCTTTGTTTTTGGTTTGTGTTAACCACAGTTAGGCCATGGCAGTAAATCATTGCTGTCTGATAGCTGTTCTGCTGCCTCTGCATAGTCATTCTCCATTTCTTTCTACCTAATTTCCCAAATAAATATCAAAACATTTGCAACTTTTCCAGTAGTCTCATGCTGTGGTTTAGCCCTGCCCGGCAATTAAGTATCACCTGTAGCTCTACCACTCCACTGCCCCCACCCCACACACCCACACACCCCCACCCCCACCACTAACAGTGAGAAATGG
>NW_010235465.1:0-237 GCF_000690775.1 Eurypyga helias
AGAGAGAGATGGAGATCAGCCCGTGCCTTAGTGTTTCAACTAACAGCTGTGAAGGGCAGCAGAAACATCAAGAGGGGAAGGTGGGGGAGCAGGCAGGGTGTCTGCAGCCTGCAGGAAAACAGGGGCAGTTGTGGGGCAGTGTGAGATGGAAATCACCAAGTGCACTGGCAAGGCTGGAAGGCACCAACAGAACCCAGGGCTTTGTTCTGTTGGCTCTGGCTGGTGGCCCTGCCAGAT
>NW_010235465.1:501-791 GCF_000690775.1 Eurypyga helias
AGCCGCCAATTATCTGCTCTAACGAGTCCCTGGGGAGGCTCTGTCAGTAGTGGCCCTCAGTGGGGCCCATTAATGCTTCCAGGTGCTTTGGGTTTTGCTTCTGCCTTGGTCTCCTTGAGAGGTTGGTTCAGTCTCTTCTCAGGCTTTGAGGTTCATGGACACCCACAATGGGCTCATTAAAATGCAGAAAGTGCAAGCGAGCTCTGTCTCCTCTATGGTTTTCTTCCATACTTCAGGAGTAGTGTAGCTGCAGAGAGAGGTTTTTGGGGGGTAGGTAAAGAGGAAGTTGT
>NW_010235466.1:0-8585 GCF_000690775.1 Eurypyga helias
TGGCTGTCTGTGTGACCAGCCCTGGACCTGGCCTCTGTGTATGTCCATCCATGTCTGTCTCTGGGTTATGTGTTCAGCTTCGTTACTCATTGAACCCAAAAAGAGGAAAGCAGCAGCCACGTCATTCAACCTGGGCAGAGACCCTGGGTCCCTGAGGCTGGAGAAGTGGCTGCTCCAAACACTAGTTAACCATTACTGCTACCCTTTAAGTATTTATAATTAACACTTCTTGAGGATGTCTGAATTTTACAAAAAATAAAGCTCAGTAAAGATAGAAGGTAAGGAGATTTTGATTATGACAGATTTTTTCTCTTATTGGTAAAAGAGCCTTATAGAATTACATTAAGAATGACAAACCTATAGAAAACCAATCTACAGAATTCATATGCAGGACTACAGTTCCCTGTTCTATTGTATGGACTAACAGATGAATGCATTTGTACCTTCGGTCAATTGATAAGCTTGAGCAATTCCTGTATACATATACTGGCTCTATCTATTTTATCCTATTAATTATTACAGACCACTCTTGCTAAGGGAACTTTTCTGAACATGCTCACTTCGCACTTACTGTAAAATAGCTGTGGAAAGGCAGGGGTACAAAGGAATTTATTTTCTGGATGAACATATGAATAAAGAAAAACTGAAGTGCTCCATTTATCAGAAACCAATTGACAAAAATAATCTCATCTCTGCCGCAAGTTTTCATGCATCAGCAATGAAGAAAGGTCTCCTTTTTATTCAAATTTTAAGGCTAAAAATAATTTGTAGTAACTCCGATGAAAATAAACAGAAGATAAATGATGTTGCTATGACATATTTTGAAAGTGAAGCTATGGAGGGAGGGGAGACAGTATAACTCAAGCAAAGGAGATGATGACAATAATGGATGGATCTGCATGGTGAATGAGAAAAACATACATATATAATACCCTAACATAATAACCCTAATATATGCATATATTTCTACTTTATACCCTAAGGGCAAAGGGTACATTTTCAGCCAATATATGAACATATACAGAGTTGTAGGAGTTATTTTACTACTAAAAATATTTTTGGGTACATGGAGCCATTTTCACACTTAGAAAACTATCTAATAATCCAGGGTGGCTTTTTCATGGTGTCTTAACAAAGCATAGCTCCTTGAAAAAGTCTTGTGGGTCAACAGCTCTAGGATTACCTTTTCCTGCAGCCAGCACAACCATGGGAAGATGTTTCAGGTGCACCTTTTCTGTAGATGGCAGCAGACATCCTCTAAGACAAAGACCAAGTAGCAGGTCCTGTCACTTGGAAATATGTATAGACCTTTGCTGACAATGGTAACTGGTTTATTAGACTTTGCCTTATGCTGTGAGGAATCCTTGTGGATTTTGGCACATCCAGCTAGGTGCCTTTTAGCTATTGAGCCTAGGCACCCTAGTTAGCTGAGAACTTCAGTTAGCTATTGATAAATCCTGTTATGCTTGCCCCGTGATTAATTAGTGCTTTAGCCTTCCAGCACACTGCGCATGAGTACACTCATACTTGTGTCTGATCAAATGCAAACACCGGTGAAAAGTAGTATCTGACACAAAATCAAAAGATACTTCCACTCAGTAGTGGACTAAAAAAGGAAAAAGAAAAGAATGATGTTGCACATATAGGACACAATAGGCGGCATAAACGTTGAGAAACACTGTCAGGACAGAACTTACCACTGCAGTGACAACCAGCAACAACTTCCCTGCTAAATCTAACACAGCATTCTGAGTACAAATGAGCATATGTATATTTTGTCAGATGTGCAGAGTGAGTCAGTGTGAGCCAGGCAAACTCCTGTTGTGGTACTAGCAGGAACAAGTTTCTAGGGTCTGAAGGTATGCTGGTATGAGGAAAAAACAGTTATGGCATGTTTTGAAAAATGTTCTTGATCTTGATTTCCCTTTCTCAGCATACAGCATTTTCTGAGAAGCCACCTCCTGGGGTGTGTTCTGACATCATGTTTTACACCATTTATTAAAACAAGACATTAAGTTTAATTGTCTGCTAAAGTGTATTCACACTACTTGCCCCTGTTGTTGCCTTGAGGGGTGTATGTGAGCTGCTTTTACTGGCAATATTGTACATTTTGTCTTCTATGCAAAATCTGCTCAAGTCAATAGATTCCTTTGAATGCAGTGGTTTCCAGACCAAGATTTTTCCCCCTTGATGGTTAAAGTCTGCTTGCATTACATATGTGCATGTAGGTCTCCCCTCTTCCATTTGCTGTTTTTATCACCTCTAGGTGATAGAATCATAGTCCTAGAACAGTCTTTTTTTCTGGAAGACCGACCTCTGAAGGTTGCCTAATTCAAGTCCCTTATCAAAGCAAGGCTAACATCAAAGTTATGTCAGCCTGCTCAGTAAGTTTGGGAGATTCCATAACATCTGTTCCACTGCCAAAGAAAATCATATCAATAAAACTTATGCACCTGTGTTTCCTTGCACAAAAACTCATGTACCTTCTGGTACTTGACCACTAACATTTTCAAGCCTTTTTGCTTATATATAGTTAGAATTTCTCTTATTGAACCTTATGATCTTTCCTTTTCTTGGGCATTACTGAGAATCTGAAGGCTGAAACTCATCTTCCTCTCTGTTAGGAAGATCTTCCTCTTGAAGTTAATTAAAACAAATTCTTTCAGCCTCTTCTAATTTGTTATGTGCTTAAGTCTCCAGCTTCCTCATGTCTTGTAATGGGGGTCCAGAACCTGGTTCAGTGTGCCAGATGCTGTCTTACAAGTCCAGAATGGAGGCAAATAGTCAAACTTCTGGCTGTGCCTGTACTAATGCAGATTGAAATACGTAAAGTTTTTATAACTACAAAGGTGCACTGCTGTCATGTTAAAATTCTCCATCCCCTTTCTGAAGACTTGCTTTCTATGCAGTCAGTCCCTATCCTTTACAGTCCTATGGAGTTATTCCAATTCGGCTGAAGGACTTTGCATTTGTCTTGGTTTCTTTTCATGAATTTTGTCAGTCTGTTCCTCCAGCTTGTTAAGGTCTCTGTGAATGGCATCTATCTTTCTAGCATGTCTTCTAATTCCCTTATTTGATGTCATTCCTGTGCTATTTGAGGTTCCATTCTATGCCATCATCAAGACCATTGATGAAGCCTTATATCAACCCCCAAGGAAAATTAATTTTATCTGATTGCCAGACTGATCCATTGATCACTGTCCTCTGAATTCAGCTTTCTGCACGTTTTTTCACCCACTTTGTAGTCTAGCCATTTACAGTGTCCAAAACAAGGTCAATGAGATTTGAAGGTCCTGAGAACACTAATGTTCCTTCACAATAAGGAAAGAACAGACTTGCTTAAGGGCTCCCCTACACCTAGAAAACAATCTCTAGTGAATCATTTAAAAATTAGGAGAAAGATATTTTGGCATTTAAGATACTAGGAACAAGGTAGCTCTAAATGTGACTCTGATCAGCAGCCAGGAATAATAATGAAAGACTTCTTATGAAGCTAAGCAGTGCCAGAGTCACTTAGCAGTATGTTAAATACAAAATGGATTGAAGCCTAAAAGAAAACATGACTGAAATTAAACACAAACAATTGAACCTTTATTTTGAAAAGTATTGGTTTGCTGGAACAGAGTGACAAATTCTAATGAATGTCCTTAATGATTTTACAGTGGGACAAATCATCTGTGAAAGTAAGGTGGTTATAAAAGACACTTACTGTGCAGTATGAATGCTAAATGAAATCAGACATCCCTATAATCAACATCAATAAAAGTACCATAACTAATTTTACTGCTTCAAAGAGCAGCATAATAAAATGTACCAAAAGAAAGAATCTATGGCGTAAAAATTATTGCTCACACATACACGAAAAGATGTGCACTTACAGATACATATATACATTTTCAGTGTTGAGTAAAAAGCTTACAAGGGTAAAATGATGCTATTTAACAAGATAATGGTGTTCATGGTTATTTCTTTTTAACTTATGGAAGAAAATAAAGCACCCTTAAATAAATATGAAATAACTTTCAGTGGATTTGGGATGATATCTGAAGTTAAGTAAAACTTACTCTTCATCCAAAAATAATGTCTTCAGATTGCATGGTCCAAGATCCCAGAAAAGGTTTTACAGGTTTACTAGAAATCCACAGTACAGAGGAACTAGGCTTAATAATGACATAAAAAGGAAATGATGAAGAATAGATACAATGGAGTGAGAACTGACTTTGAGTAAAGGGATTGGAGCAAGTGGTGCAGTGGGTCTTCTAGGAGTTACTATGATACAAATCCCAAGTATATGAGGGAAAAAGACAAGAGGGTGCCTAAGGAGTGCATTAGATATATTAAATATTCAAACTTCCAATATTGAATTATGTCTCAAAATTTAAGTATTGTTTTGGGAAAAACCCCAATACTTTGGGGTGTGTGTGGGGGTGTGTGTGTTTTGATTTTATCCAATAGATGAAGAAGATATTCTAGCTTCTGTTAGGATGCAAAAAACTAGCATTTGTTTTTTCAAAATAACTACTTTTTAGCTTATGCTATCTCAGGTCTACATAAAAAGGATTCTCTTTTCCTTCTTATTTCCCCTCAAAATAATGAAAAGCAATTTTCAATTTTTTTTCTTTTTCCCTTGACAGCTATAAATGTATTCTTTCAAATTAACTACTGTGACAAATTTAAAATTTTGGATGTTATTTTGTGTCCCAAAATTTTCTTTGGATTCAGAAAACACAGTTATTTAATGATTTAATAATGTACCATTTTATCAAGTTATAGAATGGCTAAGTGCACACTTATTCAGGAAATTTCAGAATTACTTCATATCACTGGAGTGACAGGAATTGAGAGTCACAAAACTGCAGCCACTGCTTGTCTTGGTGAGAACATGTACATAAGCAATGCTGTGTGCTTTTGCAGGAGTTTGAGACCTGATCATAATCATGACTGCAAACATTTTTCTGTGAAGAAAGTAAAAAAAGAGTGATCTTAGGGAGGAAAATAAGGATGGATAAAGTCTTGGCTTTATTCCTGATGAACTAAAGCTGAGAAAAAATTGGTATAATTTGCTACAGACATATGTTAGCACAAGTTGTTTGCATCATCTGGGGAAAAGGTAGGGTAAGTAGTTCTATCTTGAGCCATAGTGGCTATTAGACACATCCCTGCAGAGATGTGTAATAGGCACATCCTTTAATCAAAGCTGTGTCTAGGACACGATATAGCTATAGCATTACAATAGTACCTTTAATATTAAAATTAAATCCTTGTTAAGAAGGAGTTGATTTTTTTTCTTGTTTCCTCAATTACAGTTTTTTCTCTCCAAAATCCCCTAACACCATTTGTTACTAGTTGAACAAATACAGGAAATAAAAATCCAAATACTAATACAAACAGTGAATCCTTCAAGGGTTTTTTGTGGGGGGTTTTTTGGGTTGGTTTTTTTTTTTTTTTCTTTAAGAAACTTGTAACCTGTGAACCATGTGAGCATCTATTGGATTTACTGAATAGTCAGAACAGGCTTTCTGAGGGAGGTATCATGCCATTGGCATCTCTCCAGGCATCTTCAATGAAACACTAATTTCAAATAAATTTAATTACCCCCTTTAGAGTTTTGGCTTTTGCTTAATTTGTATAAATAATGTGGGCATCTAATTAGCTCCCACTTTCTATCACATAAAATAATTGGGACTGCTTTGTCAGGCAAAATCTTCCTTTCAAAATGGATTACTCAAATGTAAGTCCTGAATTACATCACTTCCAGCCTCCTCATCTCTTTTTCTAAAGCTGTCTGATGTTAATCAGTATGGATGCCTCCTCCTCTGCTGCTGGATACAGACACCATTGACTTACTAATATCCCAACAATATTGTAATCCATCTTCAGCTTTCATATGTTTTTCCTTCACCACTACAGCATCTCAGTACCTCTCCTCTACAATGCTCTTTTTCTGGAAGCTCTATGTTCTACGATGGAGAAGACGGAAAAATTAAACAGACCATGTCTGATATGTTCACTTTAAACTTGAATATTATGTTAATTGAAAAAGAGTAGCTTGGGTGAAATCACTGGAGGGTTGTTCCTTCCCATGTGACTCAGCTTTTCCAGTCAGAGAAGCTTGCTGAGCTTGGAAAGTGAGGGAAAATAACATGTGATCATTCTAAGATGATCTAGGAATTCAGAGCTCATGTAGATCTTGAAAAACTACTCAGAGAAGCAGAGGCCTCAGGCAGCCTTAGCAGAGGTCAGGAAACCAGGCCTCAAGCTGGTTCAAAGAGCCTTCCAGAAGAATGGACAGGGCACTGCAGAGTGCCTAGGAAAGCTGCTGGGATGACTGATACCTGTACTGGAGCAAAGACTTGTTTGTAAAGAATGCGGCTGGCAGGAGAAAATTCTTTATAAGCCCTTCTACATTTGTATTGCACCTAATACAGTTGGTTTAGGACTTTAGCTGACAAATTGGAGAGAGATGGATTTGATGGGTGGACCACTCAGTGGATAAGGGATTGGGTCAACGGTGGCAGTCAAAGTGTTGTGGTCAAGGCTCAATGTCCAAGTAGAGACCAGTGATGAGTGGCGTTCTTCAGGGGTTGGTACTGGGATCAGTGTTGTTCAACAGCTTTGTCATTGAGAAGAACAGTGGGATTGAGTGCACCCTCAGCAAGTTTGCTGACAACACCAAACTGTGTAACATGGTTGACATGCTGGAAGGAAGGGATGCCATCCAGAGGGACCTCGACAGGATGGAGATGTGGGCCTGTGCTAAACACATGAAGTTCAACCAGGCCAAGTGCAAGGTCCAGTAAAGGCTGGGCAGGGATTAGACTGAGATCAGTCCTGAGGAGAAGGACTTAGGGACATTTGTTTCTGAGAAGCTCAACATGAGCCAGCAGTGTGCGCTGGCAGCCCAGCAAGTCAACTATATCCTGGGCTACATCAAAAGAAGCATGACCAGCAGGCCGAGGGACATGATTCTCCCTGTCTACACACCTCTCATTACGCCTCACCTGGAGTATTGCATCTAGCTCTGGGTTCCCCAAAATGAGAAGAACATGGGCCTATAGGAGAGAGTCCACAGAATGGACATGAAGATCATGAGGGGTCTCGAGCACCTCTCCTATGAAGATAGTCTGACAGTTGGGGTTCTTCAACCTGAAGAGGACAAGGCTCCGGGGAGACCTTAATGAAGCCTTACAGTATCTGAAGGGAGCCTACAATAATGATGGAGGGTGACTTTTTACAATGGCATGTAGTGACAGGGCAAGGAGTAATGGGTTTAAACAGAAAGAGGGGAGTTTTAGATGAGATAGAAGGAAGAAATTATTGCCTGTGAGGGTGGTGAAACTTTGGAACATGGTGACTGAATAAGTTGTGAATGACCTATCTGTGAAAGTTTTCAAGGCCAGTCTGGATGAGGTTTTGAGCAACCTGGTCTGGTGGAAGGCGTCCCTGCCCATATCTACCTAATCTGTTGGCAGATGGCAATAGATATTTATTTGGAAACAGGTATTTATTTTTATCAAGAGAAACAGAAATAATGGGATTCTTGACAATAAATGGAAGCAATCCAGACTCTGGATCATTTGGATCCAGACCCAATCATTTTCCTTAGGACTCTTCTAATGCTTTAGATTATGCAATCACTAGATTAAAACACAGAAATAAACAATCTAGCATCCCAAAAGCAGAAATGTCAAGAGAAAAGCTTTGCTATTAACACTTCCTTGTTGGATGAGTTTCTTATATCTCTTTAACACCTGATGCAGTACTGGTTACTGTGAAGAGATTACAGATAATTGTGAATGATTACTTCGTATTCAACGACTTCCTCACTGCCTCCATTCTGAAGACACTTCCTTCATGGAATGAATTGTTTTTTGAAGTAAACTTGAGACAGTGTTTACATGGTAGCAATAGAAGTTCTTAACATGGTGGAGGCAGGTACATAACAAACTAGAAACTATTTTTCTCCTATTACCATGAAGAAGTAATCATTGTTTTAGAATTATGAAGGTGATGGTTACCATTCCCAGACCTTTGAGTAACATTTGCTGAAAGAAGCCAGGCATAAAGAGCAACAAAAATTTAGTAGGACTAGTATGTGACTGTGGTGTAACTTATCACCTGGCACCATCCTGTTGAAAAATTAATCTAAATAAGAATGTAGGAACACAGGATATGCACCAAAATCAAACAGGTATTTCTGACAGTGGTTAGAGACAGACACTGCACTGTGGGTTAGAAAATGCCTATGGCTGGCAATTAAGCAATAGAATACTCATGGTAAAAATCATGTTAATCATAGTATGGTTTGGGTTGGAAGGGACCTTGAAAACCATCTAGTTCCAACACCCTGCCATGGGCAGGGACACCTTCCACTAGACCAGGTTGCTCAAAGCCTCATTCAGCTAGGCCTTGAACACTTTCAGGGATGGGGCATCCACAGCTTCTCCAGGCAACCAGTTCCAGTGCCTCATCACCCTCTCCGGGAAGAACTTTTTCCTTCTATCTGTTGTAGTTTAAACTCACCTAGCAGTAAAGTACCATACAGCTGCTTGCACACCTCCCCCCTTGTGCTGGGTTCAGCCAGG
>NW_010235467.1:0-25893 GCF_000690775.1 Eurypyga helias
CGCGGGGTGGGGGGGATGGCTCTGGGGCAGGGCCGAGATGCTTTAAAGAACAAGAGGCGTAAACATCCATTCGGACACAAACCAGGTGTAGAACCTACGCGGGAATCGAGATTTTTTTGCGCCGAAGCCTCCTGTACCCCTAAGATACTGCAAATAACGCCAGTGCCCCCCACTTAGGCGTTTTGGCCCCTTGAGCGATCGGTCGCCGGCCGCCCTGGGTTGTCTTTGTGTCCTGCAGCCTCAGCTAGAGCCCAGAAGACAGATTTATCACGTTTCTGTCCGTGCCTTTCTTCTGATTTGCTGCTTTTTTGACCCGCTTGCATAATAAACTGCCTGTGAGATGGTGCATTGCACTGGGGGTACATCAAATTGTTTTCCCTGCTGTCTGGGATAACTGAGTTCATATTCAGTACGGTAAGGTGTGAAATACCACCAAACCTGAGCTCGAAAGAGCAGGAAAACCGCTAAATACCTACTGAAATGGTGCTGGTGGGTGGGTGCATGCCATGCTGAAGGTGCGTTTACATTTACCGGGCTAGCTTTGGGCACTAAGTAGGAAACTCAGACCGTCAGATCGTTTCCCATGTATCATTGAAAATAAAGTTTGGCTTCTACAGCCTTAGCGATGCAAGGTTTGTTACCGCATCTTCGCGGGTAGAGGATAGAATAAACAAGTCGGGAGGTTTGGCATTTCTTGACAATGATGCGTTGTGCAGCTGTAGAACATGAGAACACGTTTCTGGCACTTGGAGAGCGGGAGCAGCAACATTTGTTTAACTGAAACATAGGATTTATTCCACCGAACGGAGATAAGCATGTCCAAGGAGGTAGTATGGTGTAGCCATTGGTGTTAATAGTTAACATAAACTCCACACATTTTTTCCCAGGTTCTCCTGATTTGCCCTCTCCAATGAAGGGTCCATACGGTGTGGAAATGCAATCCTGTTAGCACACCTGACTAGATGAGAACAGGGTCTCAATATACAGTACAGAAAATCCTGTTCCTGCAGAAATCAGTGTCCAAATCTAGCTGCCTTCATTGTAGCAGGAGGTCCAATGCTCCTGAGTGATCCTGTCTGGCATGAAGAATTGCGTTACTTGTTTTTGTTTGAAGGTAATAGGAACAGGAGGATGAGGTTGTGGCTCTGCCGCCCTAAGAGGCCACAGTATGGGTGCTTTTCTTCTGTGCCCTCCAGAGAGAAATGGGGTAGTGCTATTTAGACAGCAAGTCTCTAGTTTCTCCTCAGTGTGGTGGAATGGGAACAGTAGTATGTTTTGATCCCTGTTGTGTGGCATGTGGTTAGTGTCTAGTTGATTTGTTGATGCAAAGTGAAGTTGCACTGAGCCCCTGCTACCCTCGAACAGCAGACTGAGGTCTGCAGAAACGTGCAAGAGAGCAGAGCATCCAAGACAGTTTTCCAGAGGCTGAGGGTCTCCTTCAAGCACCTCTCAAAAGATTCCCCCAAAAGCAGTAAGGCAGAGACCGAGTCCAACAAAAACTGACACCAGCCTTGCCAAAATCCTGGAGAGCCTCCCTGTTGGGCTGCGGCAGGCCTAGAGTCACAGCCTTGCTCTCGTTTCTTGGCAGGGTTTTTGTTCAGTCAAGGAGAAGATTGCAGGGACAAGGCACAGAATGGAGACTAAACACCCTAAGATTGTGCCTAACTGTGCAGGACAAATACTGCCGGTTGTGGTAAATTATGTGCAGAGCTGTGGCAGTTTATGAAGAGATGCAATGCTAATGCCAGGCCAGGCTAGCTGGTTTGTGCTGCTTGGCTGATTCGGGTTGCTGGGAAGGGAACAGCAGGAAAAGGCCTCCCTGTAGAGTAAGTGGAGGGATAGAAGAAAGGGTCTGGATCATCTGCCCAAGCCTCCACATTGGCTCTGGGCCTCAGAGGATGCCAGGCCTAATGGATTGAATGGCTTTGAGGCTGGAACAAGTCCATGCAAACACTGAAGTAGAAGAGAAGCTGGAAGGACTGGAAGGGCGCTGATGTAGCACAGAGGTACTCAGGGAAGGGGAGACAGTGAGAGAGGATGAATCCTACATCTGTTGGCTGGGATTCTTGCAGTCATCTTGAAGCCACTGGGGCCAGTGAGAAGAAGGGGAGGTTTGTTGGGGCATGCTGCTCCGTGCTCCTTACCAGCACTGTTTTAATGCCCGCTCTTCTGTCTCTGCTGCAGTGCTTCATTCAGAGAAGGAGTTCCATGATGCAGCGAAGCGTAATGACACGACCAGGATGGAGGAGCTTATCAGGAGAGGGGTTGACATCAAAGCCAAAACCAGTGTAAGTCCTGGGTTTTCCCACCTCTAAGCTGCAGGAGGTGCTGAGGGTGTGTTTCAGAACTGCAGCTCCTTAACATTACTCTCCTCACCAGCTGTTCAATTGGTTAAAGCTTTAAAATACACCACCCAGTGCTAAGTAGGGCCTGGGTCTGTAGCAGCTGTGTGGTTTCCCAGCACACTGGAATCTACAGCACTGTCATCCTGTCCAGACTGAAAAGTTGCAAGTGCTGTGGGAGGATGATAATTTATGGTTCCCCTTGGAATCCGTGTGCCAGATACACATGGCTACAATGAAAGGCTTTGATTTTTCTCTCTCTGTACGCCAAGGCTGCGGGACTAGCTCCGTTCCTGGTGCAGGTGTCCCCTTGTTGACCAGTGGGTTCCTGGAAATACGGGATTGTGCCCATCTCTACTGTTTCAGTCTGTCCATCCATGGTCAGTGATATTTCTCATTCTTGTGCTGTCACTATAGTCCATAACTGCAGTTTCTGAGTAGAAGGGGTCACTGTCTGCCTGACAAAATAGCAAAGAGACAGAGGGCTCTGTCCAAAGAAAACCCTGCACAGTGTGGGAAATTCTGGTTCCGTGCTTGGCAAAGGAGTTTTTGGCCTTCAGGAAGGCTGGTGGATACACACATACTCTGGATACATCAGCCTTCCCTCGCTCCTTCCTTCCTTTCCAGACAGCCCGGACTGCCCTGCACTGGGCCGCGGGAGCAGGGAACGTGGATGCTGTGCGACTGCTCCTGGACCACGATATCCCAGTGGATGATGAAGACAGTGTACGAAGGCAAATCTCCCTTATGTGTCCTGCAAACATGTTCTGTGTTGGGAGAGCACTGGGGACTGGGTGCTGGGCCAGCAGTTACAGACCACACCTAATCCTTGGGAAGCTGTGGCCTCCCAGCTGAGACAGGTGCAGTCCCTTTCAGAGCGAGCCTTGTTTTAGGATGTGTCTGTGCTCTGTCTTTTGGCCTTTTCCTTCTACTGGGCTGGGTATGGGGATATGGCTTCTTCTATCCCCAAGCATGGGGATGCTTGGCTTCTTCTGGTTGTGTTTTGGGGCTTGTGGGAAGACAGATACAGCCAGCAAGTTCTTTCTTCCCTATAACAACCAGGTTAATATGCACCATTGACTAGAAGGTGGCAGTCAAGAGGCAGGTCTCTGCTCAGCTGCTGAGACTGTGTCAGGAATAATAGTAGTGAGAGAAAGTGGGGCTAAAAAACCCAGAGAGAAACAGAAATATTTGGGAAACATTGTGAAGGTAAACGGACAGCTTCCCTCCAGTGTGAGGATGGTGGTGGCTGTGGTTATAGCTGTAATTATTTCTTCTCTCCTGCCCAGTTTGGAATGAATGCACTTCTTCTGTCCGCCTGGTTCGGCAACCTCCGCGTCCTGCAGATCCTGGTCAATGCTGGGGCCAAGATTAACTGTGTCAATAGGGTAAGAGAGTCTCCCTACATGGGTCCATCATGCAGCCTCAGCCAGTGATGGGGAGAGGGAGGTTTGCTGGTGAGCTACGGCAGTCGTGTGTGACAGCATCTGCGATGGGGACTGCCATCTGCACTTCTGCCTGATGATGTGACCTCGGGTGAAGCCATTTTCAGCTCTGAGCCTGGGCTTAGTCCCAAGCCAGGTGTAATCACTGTAGCTAGAGATATACAAGGCTTTCTCAACTCACATTAGTACAGTGCTGGGGTGGTAGGTGTTATAAAAATTGGAAATAGGTTTAGTGAATCAGCAGTCCATGTATTTTAAAACAGACCTTGGTTGAAAAAGGAACTTTTAATACATCAGGGTCGTACCTTGCTCTCTGCAGCGTAAGCTAGTTTAGTCCTAGAGGTGCAGGGAGACATCAAACGGTCTTTGCTAACAGGAACAGGTTGTTAAAAGAGAATGCCCCGCAGTCTTGGACTTGTTAAATGAATGGTCCTTTATCTCCTCTCCAGAATGGCAGGAACCTGCTCCACTGTGCGGCTCAGAGGGGACACATCCGGGTGATGGAGTTCATCATGGAGGACCTGGAGGACATGTGTGTGGATAAGACAGACAAGGTAGGAGGGCTTCTCACTGGTTTGTTTCACCAGGTCTAATCTTGCTCAGCTGAGCTTAGCGGGAGTGTTGTCCTTGGTCTTGGGAAGAGACTCCGTCAGATGCTACTCCCAGACAACGAAGGGTATCCCACACAGGCTCTGGCCCTCCTACAGAGTGCGGCTTGGGGATGATAAAGATTCTGACTCTGATCAAGCTTTGTCAGCCAAGGCTTCCCAATGTAGCCTTTTGCAGAATGAATCTAGGACTTTCAGTGTCCTTCTCTTGTACAGCTGATGCTCCAGGATAGATTGTAGGTAAGCAATAACCAAGGGTAACCCTCTCCCAGCATGTCCAGCGTTAGCTGATCTGTTCCTGAAGACAGCGCAGGGGCACCCAGAAGCACACTCTTTTCCAATCCTCAGCCTTCATGGCTCCTAGAGTGATCCCCACTCTGATGCTTGGGAGTTAAATTAAGGCAAAAGGAGATCTGCCTTTCCTCCTTTCCCCAAAAGGGGTTCAGACTCATTCGATAACTGGGGTTTCAGATGTTAATTCCATTTTTTAATCCTTAGTTGCATTTTTGTAAACTGGTATCCTCTCTGTATATGAAATTAACACTGAAAAGACCTATTTTCCAGTGTTTGGTGAGACCAACGTGCTTGGTGTTGTTAGCCCCAGTGAGTAGTTCCGTTCACCTCGTTTTGTTAGGGTCATCCCAAAAGTAACGCAGAACAAGTTAACAGCAGAATGAAAGATAACTATTTTTGAAGTGCATCACTTTTCCCCCTGTGGACTGGGTTATCGCCCAAGGCAGCATTTTACTGCTTGCAGCAGATGGTCTAATCTCGTGCTTTCTGAGCCTTTCTTGGACGGTATTTCTGTTTCCTTTCAAAGATGGGCAGGACAGCCTTTCACCTGGCTGCAGAGTACGGTCAGCTGGAGGTGGTGGAGTTCCTAATTCGACTGGGTTGTTCTCACAGTGCCAAAGACAAGGTAGGGGCATAAAACCACATGCAAGGGAGGTAAAGTCCAGGGATTAGTGGATGTGAAAGTCAGGGAACAGGACACCGCTGAGGCTTGTGCAGGTAAATTGTCAGCAGTTGTAACTGTGGTTGTGGTGTGCCAGGGCTTTTCTTCCCTACCTGCCTGCAAGCCATTTGCACCTCAGTCCACGTTGGATTTCTCTCCAGGACTTTTCAGACAGGATATGCAGTGAGCCTGATGGGCCATGCTCCAGTTTAAGGTAGCTGGGTTTCTTTCCTCCCTGCTGCACCTAGTAGGAGGCTGTTTCAGACTCGTGCTGCTGGTTACAACCTCCTTTTCAGTCATGCGGGATATACTCTGTGCAAGGCTGTGGTGTGTGAACACTCAGTCCTGTCATACATGTATGTATGAAGTGATGTTTTCTTTCAGGAAGAAAATACAGCGTTGCATTTAGCTGGTAAAAATGGACATCTCTCTGTGCTGGAGAAGATTGTAGACGTTGGAGTGGACCTTGATGAAAAGAACTTGGTAAATACAGTTAAATTAAGTAAAAACCACATCAGTTTTGCCATTTCCGTCCCTAGAAACACTCTCCTGCCACAGTCAGGCTGAACAGTCAGTGTTGACAGGAGGGGTGTAGATAGCTGGTTTTAGCTAAAACCTATGTCTGTAAATGCAGGTCGTGTTTGGAGAGTGTCAGTGAAAGGCAACATCCTTCTTGGACCAATACCCAGTTCTGAAGTGTTGCCTTTTCTTCCTGCTGTACTTCATCACTTCATTTAATTCCGTTTTTCTCCCTGACCCTTGCACATTCAAGTGCCTAAATGGTTATTGAGTGTGTTTTAAACTAAACTTCACCGTGCTTTATAGTATTGACTTAGTCACTGAACATATGGACCTCTGTTTGAGACCTCTCTTGGACAGACCTGCTTTGGAAAATTATGTGGCTGGAACAGAGTTAATGATTTAGATAGCAAATATTGGCTTAGCAATGCTGTTATTTATTCCAGGGCACACTCCCAATTAAGTTTATCAGCAACTTTTTTAGACTTATTTGGTTACTGTCTTTGATTGCGATTAAGATCTGAAAGGAAAGGAAAACCATGTTTGGTGGTAACTCTGGTAGCATTTATCTTCCCCCGAATGGGCTGCCCTTTGTGTGAAGAGCAATAATATAAACCAGATTAAATGGTTCAGGAATTCTGCTTGTTTCTGTTGTCTTGTGAAGAAATGAGCTGTAGCCCTCAGAAGGGAGAACCAGTGGTTGAGAGCCACAGGTTTCCAGTTCTGCCTATGGCTGTCGCTGGACTGCTCTAGGAAAATGGTTTGTCTTCGTTGTCCATGTGAAATCTCCTATTTTTGGTTTGCTAGTGGGCTGGAGGGGAGAAAAGACGCTGAACGTGATGACTGTCTAGTGGCCCGTGGGCCAGCTGCTTTCAGTGGCATCAGGGCAGAGAAGTGCTGATATGTTGGTGGCAGATAATTGTGTTCTTTATTTTCTAAACAATTGGTTGGCCCTCAGAATTGGTATTGTAAAATGTCGTGGATTCAGAAGACAGGGTAGAAGCTTGTCTACAGTAATGCTGCTTGTCTCCTTTTTTGCCTTGTCCAGGAAGGACTTACAGCTCTGCACCTGGCTGCTGAGGGCGGTCACAGCGACTGTGTGAAGCAGCTCTTGGAAGCAGGTGCCGATGTCAATGCCCAAACCCAGGTGAGCTCCATGGAGGTGATTCCATTTCCAAACACTGCTTTGTGGATGTTTGCCCAGAGCTGTGGCCTCCCAGGGAGGGCTCCTGATACCAGGTGAGGCTGCGTGGAGCCCAGCACTTCAGCAGTAGTGCAGGGAGCCCAGAGGAAAGCACACATGGCTTTGTACAGGGCGAAGCTCCCTGGGACCTGTTTGGCTGTGGAGAGAATCTCTGAATTTGTTGGTATAGGGACGTGGGGCTCTTGCAGGAGGGAAAGTGGGTATCTGTATCACTGCAGCCTCTGAGAAGCCCTGACTAATACCCATCTCTTCTGACCTTAATACCCATCTCTTCTGACCTGCCTCTCAGAAGAAGATGAACTGCCTTCATTACGCAGCACTGCACGGCTACGAGGAGATAGCCAGGATCCTCATGGATGCAGGAATCCACACAGATGCTGTTAATCATGTAAGTCCTGCTTCACGTTCTCATGGCTTACAAAAAGGCAAAGCTGCTTTGTGGAGCTGTTGAAAAGCACACAGCAACTCTGCGAGGACCAATGCTGCTATGGGCTCTGTGCTTATGGGGAAGTATCCGCTGTCGGCCTCCAGTCCGGGCTGGCAGCTGTCTTAGAATAAGATGTGCTGGGTGCAGCATGGCCCTCTCGGTGCCATGAGCTAAGCTTTTTCTGAGCGTGAGGCTCTTCTTTCCACAGCAAAACGCGTCAGCGACGCATATTGCGGTACTGCAGAACTTCCCAGCCATGGTGAAGCTCTTCATCGATGCCGAGTGTGACCTTGATATTCCGGATAATGTAAGACATTATCTGCTTGTGTTCTTTGTCTTTGAAATGTCAACCTCATTCATGGGGGATTTGATCACCTTGTGGACAGGATTAAAGAGGAGTGCTTTAAAATGGGGAAAACCTGAAAGTGCAATTTAGGAAGTGTGAAACCAGTGAAAGGATTCTGAGTGTTGCAGCGGGGTAATCGGTTGATGGCATTCGGCATGTGGGCTGTGCCATGTCCCTGGGACCTGTGCGCAGTGACATTGTGTAGTCAGACTCTCTCCTCCCTGCTAGAAGAAATTTTAGGCTGGAAGATATTCTGCAAAGTATCTGGGGGATTGGGAGTGGGAGGCAAGCCTGGAGGTAGCTGGTTGCCTCACCAAATTGTAATGTTGTGAACGAGGGGCTTTGTGTGGCTTGTTTGTAACGTTTCAGTTAATGTTCATTCTTGTGGTGATGTTTTCTTCCGATGACACCGTGAAATTGCCACATTCTGTGTTTGATTTTAGTTGTTTCCATTAAACAGTCCCGAGGTGTGTACAGTTCACAGTGCATACACATTAACTGGGCACCATGTCCCAGGAACAAAGAACTGGCACAGGTCCTTTCCTCCCCTGGCCACACTATCTGCCCACAGAAATTGTTTAAATAACAGGAAATAATACATTCCTATAAGTGGGCCCAGGGAGCTTTGTGGAACTGAAGAGGTTCCTTCTTCAGACTGAAATGTTACCAGGGAGCCTTCCCAGTGCTGGTGCTGGGCCAGGGACAGACAGTTCTCTTCAGCCCGAGGAACCCAGCTCCAGTCTGATGTAGGAGGGTGTTTGGCCCTCAGTTTCAAAAGGGATGGGGGGCAGAGGTGGCAGAGCTGACAGCATTCTTACAGTGCTTCCTCCTGGTATTGTTCTATCCTGTCCTTCCAGCTTCAAGCTTGCCCCTTTCTGATATCTTGTTCCTTTCACTCTCCTTCTGCAGAGGCAGCAGACCTCCCTCCACATCGCTGCGGAACACGGCAGGCAGGACATTGCCGAGATGATTCTCATTGCAGGAGTTAATCTGAAGCTAACAGACAAGGTAAATGTCTGCAGGGGTTGAATAGATTCTACGGAGGGAAAATATGGATGGTCTTTGCCATTATTTTTCAAGGAAGGCTAGTAAAAACATTAACATCTGGCTATTTCCAGAGATAAGGCTTTGAAACACTGCTCAATAGGTTATTTTGATGTGCTTTCCGGGAAAGAATTGACTAGTTCTTCGGAAGATAGAAAGCAGTTCACACAATGAGCAAACTTACTCTTCTCAAAGTTGTTCTAGTTCCTTCTACTTGTGCTGTCACTACCAAAGATCTTGAATAACAGTAAATAATATACCTCAAGAATTACAGCACGCATGTTTTAATAGGTTAAAAGTATGTGGTTGGTACAAACCTGGCACTGGTGTCCAGGGCTTTAGCCCTCTAATTGAATCAACAAAAGGAATTGTAGAGGAATCGGACAAGTTGGTGCAGCCTGAAAGCGGGATACGTGCCCAGAAAATGCAGAAAGGGGTTTGGGCAGAGATGGATGCGGTGTCTGTCAGTCGCAGTGGGTTGAAGCATGAACAGACTCCAAGCCACCCGGCTGACACGGCCTTCGGCTGCAGTGAATGTTTGCCACCTCCCAGCAGTCTATGGAACTGCCGTGAGACTCAGCGCAGGGAACACACGTTTTTCTGCATGAAACTGGGTTTCTGCTCACATCTGAGGCTAGGAGTGTTCTACCCGCATGCCTGAAGGCTGGGCTGGCTCACTTTCCTTCACTTTCCTTCACACAGCTTTGAAATCTTGTTCCTTTCTTCTGTACGCTTCTAGATATAAATACAAATCCCACCCCCAACCCAAAATCATGTTCACATAAGGAGTGTAGTTAGATTTTCATGGTCCCATCAGCCTGTGCTTCTCTAGGAGACCTTTCTAATCATGCATGTGTGGGGCCTATAAAATTAATGAGGTTGTGTAAATCACTTTGATTTCACGGGTCAGCAAACCTGCTGTGCAAAAGGCTGTAAAGCGCTGTGGATTGCAGTGCTGTGCTGGTCCTTTGGTGGCTGCACCCATGTTGTGGAGCCTGAAAGCACCCTGCTGTCTGCTGTGGGTTACAGGGCGCTTTCCCAACCGCTCCTGCCAAACGGGCAACAGAGTAGATGCTGCGGAGCCTGGAAACTGGCTCCCCACCCCCTGCAGGCAGCAAGCTCAAAGCTAGCTGGCATCCGAGGTGTTTCCAGGTGGAGAAGGGGTCCTTCATCCTGACTGGGTGCATTGCTCAGTAGGCTGTGCTGCCTGGGTGGGCATGGAGATTGCTCCTCCTAAGCATGCAAGCTCTTTTCCAGCTCGTTTTCCCCCTTCTGATTTCAGCAAGGGAAAACATCTCTGGATGTCGCCGCCCGAGGGAATCACATCAACTTGGCAGACATGATTATCAAAGCTGATCGGTTTTACAAGTGGGAAAAGGTGAGCGGGTTACACCACCCTCCCCTGCATTTTCCAGGTCGGGTGTAGCTTTATTCTTTCTGTTGAGACTCCATATTACCAGCTGTCCAAGGAAAAGAATTATGGGACATCCTGTGAGAGCCTGACCTCTGCTCTCATTACCTTAGTAAGAAAACCAAGTCCTCACCACGCCAGCAACATCTTTTGAAGGCGTTCCTTATTTTGAAAAGCCTCTGCTGTTAAAGACCCTGGGCTGTGCTGAAGGGAACAGGGTTTTTCAGGTTCTCTGGCAGCTGTTCCCAAAGCCATGTAGAAGGGAATGGGGGAGCCTTTTCCCAGAAGGAGAAACTGAAGCACCGAGCAGGAAAATGCTTGGCCTGAGGTCACTGAATGGGTTGTGGGGAGTTTTTCAGCGGTGGAAAGGAGACACCTCTTGCGAGCAGAGTGATCAGTTCTGGTTGGAGTCATACAGCCCACTTCCCTCTCAAGCTTCCCCATGGCTGGGGAGGTTTCCTGGCTGTGTTTCCCAGTGTGGCCCAGCAGACTCTCTCCTCCCATGGCCCCATGTGCTGCTTGGCCACATTCCCCATCTGAAACCCTGACAGCCCCAAGCCTGTGCCCAAACCAGGTTGAGCAGGGAGGGTGCTGGAAGTCCAGCTGAACACTGCATCCATTGCATCTTGGAAAGACTTTGGGCATCTTCCCATACTGGGAAAGACAGTGCTGGGAGACAAAAGGATGGAAAGGAGGGCACAGGCCTGCGTATCAGGTGCACCTTCGGGAGTAACGCTGGTGTATCAGGCCCTTGCACAGGCTTCCCTAGAGAAAGTCATTTGGCCTCTTTGCAGCCTGGCAAAGAGTCTCCCACATTGCAGGAGAGCAAGGAGACTTAATTAATGGATTCTGCATAGAGGCCCCAGATAAAAGGCACAGTAGAAATGCAAATTGCAATCCACCTGGGCTTCCACAGCAAAACCAGCATTGGTTAATGTGTGTGATGAGAACAGAGCCAAGTGAAAAAGAGGTGCTGTGTCAGAATGAACTCACAGCGCCCTGCGGGGCTGAGCAGGATGACAGGTGCATCTGACACATCCCAAAACCCCTGTTCTGGCTTTGCAGGACAATCTGAACAGTGACTCCGACTCCTGGGTGGCAAAGCACTTGACCTTTAAGCAGGACCACAGGCTGGAAACTCAGCACATTCGCTCGGTGATGTGGAGGTTGGCAACCAAGTACCTCAAACCCGGCGAATGGAAGAAGCTGGCACATTACTGGAAGTTCACAGATGCCCACATTAGGGCCATTGAGCAACAGTGGACAGGTACAAAACCCAGCCCAGGTGTTTTCCCTCTGTCACTTGGACTGTGTTTCTAGATGAGTCTGCAGTACTAACAAAGCATAAAGAAAACCAGTTGGCTTATGGGAAACAGCCAAAAGGTTAGGTTAAAAATCTTGATTTTAATGAATGTGGAGTTAGCTACACACAGGAGTTTGTCCAGGAGTAAAGCTCACAAGCGTGGAGGTCCACTGCTCACCCCTTCTGATTGCAAGACCTGATTCTTGGGTAGGACAGAAGAAACTTGCTGGGTTTAGCTTTGTCATTTAAGGAGCTGACCCAAGAAGGCGGTGAAGGCCCATGTAGAATTTAAGAGAGATGTTAGCAGAAGCAGGTTCTGAGTTTCAGAAGCAGATGACTGCAAGGGCTCCCGCAGTTCGCATGATGCAAGCGAGGGGCTAAGCTACGCGCTGAAGGCAGAATTCTCTGTTGCCAGGAAAGGCTGTAACAAGCCCAAGCTCATTCGTGGCCTGCTCCATTAAGTTTAACGTGAATCAGGCAGTCACGTCACAACCAGGAATTAAGCTAAACTGTACTTTAGGGCATCCTAGTAAAATCCAAAGAGGAGAGGGGGGTATCCCAACCCACCAGTTCAGAAAGCCGCTTTGGTCAGGGCCATGCGCTGGACGTGGAGGATTTCATCTGCGCTTCAACCTTGCCAGGTGCTAAAAGCTACAGGGAGCACGGCCACAGAATGTTGCTTATCTGGCTCCATGGCGTGATCACGGCAGGGGAAAATCCAATCAAGGGACTGTACGAAGGCCTCGTGGGTATCGGAAGAAGAGATTTAGCAGGTAATACTTCTGTCTTCCTTCAAATACAAACACACTGAGCACTAAATTCTGCGGTTACACAAGCACAGGGGAAACCTTGAGCGAAGCCAATTCACAGAGCTGGAGGGTACCCTGTCCCCTCGTACCATTACACAATTCTTTCTCTTCATTTGGTGAATTATCACATCCTGCCACGGCTCTGTACTTTCTGTGCAGCACGACGTTCTCTTTTGCAGAAAGCATTCGGAAAAAAGCCAACGCGGACTCTGCCTCTCCACGGAAGTGCATAGCAATGTAACGCCAGGAGGGCACCCGTGGTTCCTTCAACTGACGCGTCCTCAACTTCCCCGAGAGCACTTACACCAACGCTTCTCTGGTCTCAAGGCAGCTGCAACCTAAGGGCGTCTCGTGGCGAGCCACCGGCAGCGCTGCTGCTTCCTCCTCGGTCTGAAGCCAGAAGGGCGTCGCACACGCCAGCGGGTAAAGCACCCCCTTACCCAGAAGGGAGTCAGCTGTTGCGTGTGGTCTGGGTGCTGCAGCGAGTCCAGGGGTGAGTCTCACTTGTACTCAGAGTATCCAGAAATACTGTTCTACTGTAACTGGTTTACATCACATTTTTGTATATAAAAATCATCAAATTTTAAGTTATTGATGGGAAAGCCTTTTTTTTCTTTTTTTAAGAAATTTTCTTTACTTACCTTTTTTGTGGGTGTGCTTCACTTGTGTCTTGGATGTGTTTAGAACTTCCCTATTAGAGTGGGAATCCAAGAAGGAAAGTCAAGGCCACTACCTGGTGCCTTCAGAACCTTAAGGGTTGTGATCCTTAATGTTGCAGCTCTCCACAGTTTCAGAGCAGAGCATCACCACACACTGCTTACAAACGTACATTAATGTACATCTCCTGTTTATAAATCCAATCAGAAACTTCTTTAATCCCTAAGTTACAGCTTGAAATGTGTAAGATAACCAATGACCATTCATCTACAGCCTCTGACAAGGACATGCAGCTTTCTCAAATAGCAGTTTGTCATGTAATACTTCATATTTATTTTTTACAGTTTCAAGGGGAAAATAATGTATTCCAATAAATCCAGATTTTACCCTTAAATTTGTCAAGCTATGCTTTAATTATTCTGTAGTCACAACAAGAGACACGGGCCGGAAGTGAAGTTTTATTGAAAACCATTTTTAAACAGCAAGAAAAGTTAAAAATTCAAAGGCTTTTATGTTCAAACTTGCAACACATGAAACAAGTAAGTGACAGCAACATTGGCACTTAAACGTCTTTCAACCCAAAATCTTCAACAAAAATATATGTCAGCTTATAAGTACACGATCTGCAGGTGGCAATATAAACAGCTGAGTGGAAAATATAAAAAAAAGAAATACTGTTCTGCTTAAGAATATGACAGTGAAGGACTTTGGTAGCAAAAATGTCTTTTGTTTTTAAAACTGTAGTCTTCAAAGATGCTTCCTTGAATTCAAAGACTAAAAAGGAAACAGATCTATCCCGTTACGCTGCTGGAGGCGACTCTCCGTGGGTAGTTCACTACTGATCCGGCTGGAATCACACAGTGATAATCGGCTGACGTAAGGAAAAAGGCAGAGTGGGAACGGTTGATTGTACACAGGAAGACCACCAAACCAATTCCTTGTTTTCGGCGGCACTCCACCACCTACTGCTCATCTTGCTCATTGCTGGCCTGAAGACTGATCTTCTGGACTTCCAGCTCTTCCGCGCTGACCATGGAGGGATCGATGGCTGCGTAGCGGGTGCCGTGGAACTGCAGTAAATGGATCTGTCAGACACGGAAAAGAACACTGAAACAGGTGCAGAAGCATAAGGTTTTGGTAAAAGAGAAAACATTCCTTCTGAGTCATTTTTACGAGGCTGAAATCATGGGTCTGAAGCATGAGACAGAAAGGATGGAGGAAACCAGGCAACAGCCAAACCCCCAAAGGCTCCATGAAGGTGGCTGCTCCCAGCCCTGCCTCCTTCACCAGCGCCCCGGGAGCCAGAGCAAACAGAACTCAGGCAAGTTCAGAAACAGAAACAAGCAGAGAAAAGTAGTTTCCTTTTCAGTTTTCCTTTTCCCAGAACTGCTGTTCTGGCTATATGTGTTACCAGACCAGGTTTGAATGCAGAGACTCACTTGGATGTACAGGTTGACTTCAGCACTCCTGCAGAGATACGGGAAGTTGCCTCCTGTTTTGAGGTGAGCTCTCCTGGCATTGGGATACAGCTTATACATTTCTTCTTTTGCTTCAGTCGAAAGCGCGCTTTGGTCAAACACCTACGTAACAAGTCGCAGCAGTTAGTCCCGAATCCAATCGTGTTTTAAATCAGACTGGATATGGGCTGCTACTAGAAGGAATTCTCAGCTTCTCCACGAACAGCGTTCATGAAACTGAAAACAAGCCAACGCTTTGGGCGTGGACAGCTAGAAAGCCAACACTGTGATACGGAAACACATGGCTGTTATGGCATGGAATGTCCCATTCGTAACTTAACACGGAAGAGTCACTGCTGCCCAGCCAGTAGGTGGTTTATCTAAATACAGAGTTAGATGCTGCGATTATTTATTAAGTTACTAACAGCATATCCAGGCCATGGGGAGGAAACTGTTTTTAAATAAAAGGATTACGTTAAGGTTAACTTACATCCATAATGGTTACCGAGATGTCTCGGATTTTATGAGGTTCTACGTAGGAGTTCTGGCAGTTGAGGGTAAGTCTTGAAGCGAGCTCACTCTGGCCCAGACTCTCCAGCTTTCAGTAGAGAGAAACACTGATTAACAACATATTTCCCTGCAGGCAATTAATGCAATATTAATGATACCACCAAAGAGAAGTTAGTTTTAAAGGGAAACATGACTGCACCTAGGGGAAGATTGTAATTCCAACTTAGTATTACCCTGAAGGGGACAAATGCTTAAAGCATGCTCCTCTGGGGCACGGCCTCCAGAGGCATCCCAGCACCTCCTCTTCCATCTCCATTAGTAACTGTCTCCCTTCCGACCTACAGAAAGGAGCGGAGCTGTGTGGCAGACAGTCACCACACCAGTTCCAATGCTGGGGCCGTGAGACTCAACACCTGCCAAGGATCCAGTTCCCATCTCCTCCCTTCTGGGTAAGTCAGTGGAGAAAGCGGCAGAAATATCTACAACCTCCTGTTAAGTAACTCTACAGAGATTGCCGTCGTTAGAGTACGCAGCTACCTACCCTGTCCACCATGAAATCAATCCCATCGGCCATTTCAGGATCTAGAGGACCAGATGCAAAATTCCCAAGGACAATCTTCTTCAGCATAAAAGCAGGCATCAGCCAAAAGCTGAAACAGAAATAAGACGTAACCATCTTCAAGCACCCAGGTCTCCAACATTAAGGTGCTTTGTGGTAAGCACTCCCGTTTCCTCGCACTGACTTCGTGCTTTCACTCCAAATGAAACCCTGAGGAAGCGTCAGGAGCAGAGAAGCGGAAAGCCCCGCAGCTAGGTGCTCAAAATGCTCTGGGAAGCACTAGTCTTACACTGCAAGAGTATTTTAAACATGATGAAAAACACTTATCTCGCTCCAAGTGTTTTTGCTAGAAATCAGAGTTCTTCAACCTGACCACACATCCACAGGATGACTCCTCTCTCAAATTCCACACTCCCAGTTGCAAACATTTTCATTCTCCTCATGGTGTGGCTTTACAAGTCACAACTATTCCATCCCGCACCTCTCTCACACAGGCTGGAAACAGGTCAGACACGTGTCCAACCGGATCCCTGTCGCATTTCACTGCGGAAAAACTAGTGCCACGAATGTGACCGCTTGTCTCTGCCTCCCTTACCTGTTCGCTGTCCAGGTCTGATTGAAGATTGAAGTGTCACTAAAGGAATTACACAGGATCAGAGATTGAACTCTGGGAGATTTGTGTGTGTATTCAGCAAATTTTTGAGCCAGAAAACCTCCTAGGGAAGCTCCAAAAAGGTGAACCTAATTCAAGGAAAAAAAACAGACCACGTGACGTTTGTGACACAGGTGACCCCTATGCAAACATTTCATTATTAAAATACAGGATTCAAGTTTTACCCTGCCCTCATAACCCATTTTTAAAAAGAAACAAACTCTTCTATTCAGCTCCTGGGTTTACGAGCGATACAAATGTGATAAATACTGAAAAAAGGAAGCGTTTCCAGGTCAAGGTTCAAATTTCTGTTTGCTCACTAACTTAATGAAAAACCCAAATGCTTCACCTTGCCTTCAATAGCTGTTTCAGTCCAAATCACTTCACTGGGGCATTCCGTACCCCAGGGGTCAGGAAGGCTAACTTCCACAGGATCTCATGGCAAACTAGTTAACCAATGCAGTTTCATAAGCCTAGAACAGCAGTTGAATTTAGACCAAGTATGATAATTTTCAAGGGTATTTACCTTCAAAAATAAACTGGTTTCACAAGTAAAATTGCAACAGCCTCTTTATTTACAGGCTACGTTTGTGTGTTGTATTTTATACACCTGCTCTGACAAGAGACTCTTTCAAACATCAGGTTTTTACTACAGCTACACGTCCATTTCCCCACCTCTGAGCACTCACTTTATCCAGCTGAAGGTGGTCTAACAGTTTTCTGAATCCATCACAGAACTCAAGGTGATCCCAGTACACCGGATACTGCAACTAAAACAACAGGAAATTGGAAAAAGCCAGTGTCTGATCAGTACCTGCCAGCTGCCTGCTCCAAAGTTAGACCAATTCTCACAGATCCATGGTTGCAGTTCAGCTCGGGAGCTTAGGAGCCTCAAAGGAGCATGCTGTTAGGATCTCCAAAGTCAGACCAATTCTCACATTAAAAGGTTTCAAGACAGCAACCGGCCTCTCCTGTGTCACAAAGCTCAAGGTCCCTACAGCCAGAGGGGGCGAATGCCTCCCCCTCACTTGCACGAAAACACACAACGAAGTACCGCAGGGCGGGTTTGCTGGGGCAAGCGCAGCATTGCTTCATTCTGGAGGCAGTGGGAAGAGAGGCTGGAATGATTCTTCAGCAGTTTTGGTGCACGGAGAGTTGGCAGGTGCAGAAATCATTAACTGCTGCAAGAGGTAGGGCAGTACTCCTGAAGCCAGGGCATTTAGCAGAAACACTGTTGTACAGATCCATGGTTGCAGTTCAGCTCTACGAGGCTTTGGGCAAACGCTGCCATAAACACTGAGCAGATTTCAGCCTGGGTCTGCACGCCAGACACTCTGGAGTACAACTTCGAATCAGTTATTTTGTGGATTCTCCTTAGTCAGCACCAAAAAGTTTATTATCCAACCTCTGATTAGAGCAACAAGCGCCAGTACGCTAACTTTGGCGCAGGACCGAGAATACTCACAGCAATAACTCTGTAGCCCCATCCAGTCAGTGCCAAAATTTGCTGGAAAAATACGTCCGCAGTTCCGCTTACAGGAGGAAGAAATATGAGTGGGCAGCGAATGCTCCTCACGAGGCTTTGGGCAAACACTGCCATGAACACTGAGCAGATTTCAGCCTGAGTCTGCACGCCAGATACTCTGGAATACAGCTTCGAATCAAGTATTTTGTGGATTCTCCTTAGCCAGCACCAAGAAGTTCATTATCCAATCTCTGATTACAGCAACAAGCGCCAGTATGCTAACTTTGGCGCAGGACCGAGAATACTCACAGCAATAACTCTGTAGCCCCATCCAGTCAGTGCCAAAATTTGCTGGAAAAATACGTCCGCAGTTCCGCTTACAGGAGGAAGAAATATGAGTGGGCAGCGAATGCTCCTAGGTCCTGCATCGTAGAGTGACCACACTTTACTGTCGTCATCATCTACTATTATCTGGAAAGAGAGAGGCACAAGGGGGGAAGAAATGAGAGAAATGAGGTTCTTGAGCCAGCTTCCAGGATTGCTTCTACAAAATTCCTGTCATTACAATATTCAAGATCTCTTTGAACAAGCCCATCTTTTACTCTCCTTCACAACAGCTTCCTCGAAGGCTGTTTAACTGGAATGACGACGTTTGTGTGAGTACTGCTGGAAACAGAACTGCGGCCCTGCACTGTCAGACCAAACGCGGTGCGTGTCCCACTTAAGCTGGATAACGACCACGACTCTGCGCACTTGGCAGCATGACACACAGTGTCTCGCGGGAGCTCACCCTTCTGCAAACAATCGGAGAACGCTGCAAGTGCCGAAAGAGTGAATTAGGTTGGTTTTACAGCGATGGACTTTACTTCAGAAATTGCACCCAGAAAAAACACTCTCCTCCTTTCTGAGGAAGCGTGGCTAACTGAAATTTGCAATGCTTTGCTCTGGATTTTAACTCAGAGGGCCTTGGTTGGAATGGCGGTACATCTGGATCTGAAAACTGACACAGAAATAAAACACAGGAACAGCAAGGCTGTGTCCCCAAGGATCAGGATTATGCAACAGTCCGCACACAGAAAAGCATGCTTGGGAAAGGAGCCACCATGCCACGGCCCAGGAGAGACGCAGGAGCTCTGCTCTAGGTCCTGAGAGCAAGGGCTGTAGGCTGGAAGCGCCAGCGCTGCCCCCGGGGACAGCTTTTTAAACAGCCATCGACATTTGCATTCGCTGGCCAGCTCTGGATGCATGCAGGCCTTTGAATGAAGCAGCTAACACCACAAATTATTGATCTGAAACAGTTATGGCCGGCTGCCAGGCAGACACACACAGCTCCCAGATCAGCGCGGCAAGGCTGACCAGGGAAGAAAAATGCTTCCATCATCTGGCAGCACCTCGGGAGCATCTGGAGTGCCTAGGACATGTGGCTGGCTGACGGGGCTTATTCACACCCGAGCTGCTATCCTTAGCGAGCTGTTCCTCATACAGTGCCCATTGTGGGGCAGAATCTAGAAGCCTTAGCACAATTAGAATCTCCAAAAGTACAGGAATTAGGTAAAAGTCATCTTTTCTAGCAATGCTGAAGCCTGACCTGTTTTTACAGGACCTGTTCTACCAACAAACCGTTGCGTATGCTTAGGATGCTCTTTCAAACCTCTACAACCCAGCAAAACCATGCAGCTCGTACCAGATCCACAAGCACAAACCTCTGGGGAAAGCCTGCATCACACAGAGGGAATTCATCTCCTCCGTGTCAGGGTTTTAGAGCTTCCTGAATAGCAATGTACAAGCACAATTCGCTTTTCCATCACCGCAGTTAAGCTTCTAGGGAATCAGAGAACAGCATATCCCAAATCAGCTTTGCTTGACTAACAAATCTGCCTGAAATAAAGCCAGTATTTCAGGCTCCGGGAGCATGTGAGAAATCACATGATACTTTTGTTTTGTGAAGTCTTTAGAGAAAAAAAAAGATGGCATACCAAAGCTTCCAGACCACTGCAACCATTTAAAAATAAACCTTGTCCAAAAGCCCTCCCAACCCCAACCCTTTGCACACAACTCTGCAGCTCCAGGCCACACTGTTCTCAGCCGTTATTCCAGCAGTAACGTTGGAGCTGTTCAGGGGGTGGCTACTACGAAGTTGACCTTTACGAGAATTTCCAAAGCTGAAGCATATTCCTTAAAAATCAGAAAAACAAAGTTATTTCATGCAAAGGGAACCGAGGCAGAGAGGCAGCAGTTCTTTCCTCGAGCCCAGACAAAGAATCCACGGGTTTAGACATTTGTTCTGTTTGGTTTCTGGCCACATGCTGGACAGTTTAACTCCAGTTCCCAAACAAGGCTGAGCACCATGTAGGCAGGCAGCAGCGTGGTTTGGTAGGTCACCAGCCTTTTTCTTGTCTTGGTCAGTTAGTCAAGATCCCCTACAGTCTAAAGGGTAAAATCAGCACTGCAGTGGCACAGGGAGAGAACCTCCCCCTCGAGTTCAGCAGAGCCAGGGTGTCCTCCACTGAAGGCTTTTAGGAAGGACTTGCCCAAGTCTCACAGGCAAAGCTAAAGACTTTAGTTTAAAAATGTTATTTTCTGTGCTGTACTTCCTATATCTGACAAGAGCAGGACGGGTGCCGGAGCTGTGCATTTCCTGTTCCTCTCAGGTGCATCTCAACCCGTTTTCAAACCAACTGCTCTGGCTCTGCTCCCCTAGGTCAATCCGACAGCAGCGACGCATGCTTACCAGCAGTAACGATGTTAGTCATTCCTCCCTCCGTGCTGCATGTGCTCTGCCCATACTTCTGGGGAGATGATGCAAGCAAATATATCCCTAAAGACTGCTTCAGAGATGAATTTTATCTTCAAATTATGCTTTTTTTCCCTTCTCTCTCCAGAAACCAGGACTAGTTTGTTTATTTCTACCTTCTTCATACACCACATCCATCACTGAGGCATCACTTGACTTTTGAGTAGACAGACTCACTCAAGAGGGTAAGGCATTCCCAAATCTGAAGGTCACCAGGTCACCAGCAGCTTCAGTTTACACATGTCCCCGTTTACGAAATCCTGAGTAGTCAGCAGCAGCTCAAGGCAGTGGCCTCTGGCAGCGAGCTGCAGCATCACACAGCCCCCATGGCAGCAGCAACACTGTCTGTTGCAACCACAACCTCCAGCTCCTTTCATTTACGTACTCCATCCCATAAAGCAGTGCCTCAGAGCATCCCACGTCTTCCTGCTGAAATACTGTCTCTGGCCTGTGCTGACCCGGCGAGGCATTGCCTGGAGGCACCAGCATGGCATGGACAGACCCGGCAGATCTGGTACTGGCCAGAAACAGAAAGAAGCCGGACAGCCAGATCCTCAGAGGGCACGCAGAGTCAACTGCAATGGGTCTTTCTTATTTACAGAACACACAAACTGGCAAAAATTAATGAGAAACCCTGAAAGGAAAATCCTACAGCCTTTCCATAAAGGTAGTTTCTTAGAGAAAGCTACACACCACTCCATGGAAATAACACTGGGCATATTTAAGCGTTGTTCCTTAGGTTTGGGACCCAGTCCCTTTCAAGTGGCCCAGCAACATCCAACTTGCTCTCGGGAGAGGTAATGCTGCTCTTGCCTCCTGCCAGCCCCATCCCCGTGTTCCTGCAGCCTGCACAGCCATCCAGAGCAGGGAACCAAACCAGCCGGAAGCTCGCTTAGCCCTAAAACAAACTATAACCCCCCCTCCAAGCTAACCAGGTCACCGACTCTGCTCGGCTTGTATGGTTACACGAGCAACCGCGCCTGCAGCAGCAGACCAGGGCGTAAGTGCAAGACTGCTTCCGTCTGGCAGGAGCCTGGGATGTGCTGCAGGTTGGTCTGTGACCACAGCCTCATCAAGCTTTATCTGCCAAAGGTATGCGTGGGAGCTAGCCCGGGCCAGAGGCTACGTACCCGTACGGCACCCCACGCCCTGTGCCGCTGGGCATGTAGAAAGCGGAAGCTGGGGCACTGCACACCTCGAGCCCTCTCCTGTGGTTCAGCGAAAGGAAGTGGAGAAATCCAAGCAAGAGGGGAAAGTGGTTGGCTGGACAGCACGATTAAGATCTCTAAGGGACACACAGCGGAAGCAACTGTTTTTTTCCACTGTGGTTAAGGCATCTTTCCACTCATGAACGCTGTGTGCAGCCCGAT
The DNA here is from genome assembly GCF_000690775.1 of Eurypyga helias. Classification (NCBI taxonomy): domain Eukaryota; kingdom Metazoa; phylum Chordata; class Aves; order Eurypygiformes; family Eurypygidae; genus Eurypyga; species Eurypyga helias. The sequence continues at coordinate 21,878 of NW_010235467.1, forward strand.
TGCCCAGGAGTTGCCTTCAGACGCACTGCTTCAGTCCGAGGACGATGGGTAGGAGTGGCAGAGGCAGCGCCGGCAGCATGGCCTTGGTGTGGTGCAGTGCACACGGAGGCCCGGCTTGTGGTCTCCAGCACACACTATTTCCTCGGAATCTCCTCCTCGGGCATCAGGATGCCAGGTACTGCTGCTGTGGCTCACACCTGTGAGCCTCTGCTCCCCAGCACCGCATGCAGAAGTGACCTCGGAGAAGCACGTAAAAATGAAGAGTGTGCTTTCACGCCCTCGTGGGACAACAGTTGAGGAGACGGGCCAGGACACCAGCACAGCCACAACCATTCTGCATTAACCAAACAGCTTAGTCTCCCCACTACAAAGCAAGAGGAGACATTTCCCCCACGAGTCGATTACAGTTGTACGTACCTTTTTAAGAGGAACTGTGCTTCTGAACCAGTTATAGTCAGGAGAGACTTTAATCTCTCCCATGATGTTTAGGACAAACACCTCAGTTTAGGTCAGCCTGAAAAAGACATAGAGTTAGAAATCAATACAACAGCTTTACTGTAGGTAACACTCAAAAGTTGTGCTGTGTACATAATGCATTTGCTGGGTCAGTCTGCTCTTACCAGCAGATTGTAGTACCTCTGACTCACGCCAAGTTTACTTATCCTCAGTTTTCATCATAAACCATTTAATTATTCTCCCAAGAGGCAGTCACCTGACTGCCTTACTGTACCAACCTAATTATAAAGCAATGCTGGTTGTGTAACAGCATTCCCACCTAACAGACGTCGAGCAGAACATAGAATCATAGAATCATGGAATGGTTTGGGTTGGAAGGGACCTTAAAGATCATCTAGTTCCAACCCCCCTGCCATGGGCAGGGACACCTTGCACTAGACCAGGTTGCTCAAAGCCACATCCAGTCTGGCCTTGAAGACATCCAGGGGTGGGGCATCCAAAACATCTCTGGGCAACCTGTCCCAGTGCCTCACCACCCTCTCCGTGAAGAATTTCTTCCTGACATCTAATCTAAACCTCCCTGATTTCAATTTATACCCATTCCCCCTTGTCCTGTCACTACAGGCCCTTGTAAAAAGTCCTCTCCCAGTACCCTTGTAGGCCCCCTTCAGATACTGGAAAGCTGCAATGAGGTCTCCTTGGAGCCTCTTCTTCTCCAGGCTGAACAAGCCCAGTTCTCGCAGCCTGTGTTGCAGGCTGTACATGGCTTAAAAAGCTAAAGTATGGCTTTAATTCAAAGCACGCCAAATTTATATTTAATAAATAGTTGTACAATTCACTCAGCAGTTCAGACAATAGCCTTATTTCATGAACCTAATGCCTAAGTATTCAGACCACATTCTTCCATCTCAATATAACTGACCCAAAGGAGTCCCAAAGCCCATCGGGAACATCAGCTGATCTGAGGCTTAATTTACAGAACAGCCCCGACGTTTTCATTCTACACACACAGAAGCTGACTCTTGTCAGGAGTTCCCAACAAAGATACCTTTGAAGCACATCACTTAATACAGAACAAATTGATTCAGAGTTGGGCCCTCAGAGGAATGCCACTCGTTCACTCTGAAGTCAGAACGTCCTAGCAAACCCAGTAAATGTGTCTTCTAAGGCTCCATTAATTTGTAATAAACACTTAGGTAAACTCTAAATTGAACTTTTTTTAAAGCAGTGAGAGACCATCAGCTTCCATTTATACAGCAGATGGTATCAAACAGTTTGGAAGCTTGCAGACTCAATAGCTTCACGCTGAAAGCCAACTGCCTCAGGAGATCATTTTCATGCATTCGCACAGAGCACAATAAAACAAAGCAACCTTTGCTCTTGTTGCTCAACAGTTGCCAAGTATAAATCAATAGGTTTTGTTTTTTAATTCTTCAGAAAATAAGACCTGGGCATGTTCTGTGAATCACTCCAATTCATTTCTCCCTGCAGGAAAGCTGCCGGTGCATGGGTTTAGCTCCTCAGGTTACAGATGGATTAAGTGTTATTCACCATTTCCTCATATTTCAGTCTTCATTTGCCATTTTCTGTACTTGGGAAACATGCATTTTAAAAGGGAAAGTACGTTCTAAATTGCAAGAGGACACATGTCTTTCCCAGAGCAAGTGATACACATTTCATGTCTAACAAGCGTGTAGGAAATTCAGCTGTGTGGCCATTTTTTCAACGTTGCATGGCTCTCTTTTGGTACTCATGTCAACTATTCTGCTCTTTGTCATAGGCTGGCAGCAGGTAAAATTCCTGTGGAGGTTAAAAAATACCTATTCCCCCAGCCTGCAAGGCACAGCAGGCACAAAGATGTGTTACTGGACTAAGGGGGCAGCTGGTCCTTAGAGAAAGGAAACGGCAATTTAGTCGAATTCCTATAACCACGCATTAACTGGTTATCAAAAAGCTACTCAGCAAACCACAGTGTGACAGAATTATAGCAGAAATAAATTACAGCAAATGCCTTAAAGCGACAAGTTCTCTTTGAGGATTAGATTGCAGCAGGGCCAAGAAACACAAGTCACGGTCAAGGCCTCACACTAGGAACTACGGACACAGAGGCACAGGAGAGGGAGACTTTCTGCTAGTAATCCTGGTCTTTCAGCCCCGTTAAGATAATCTGTGGGCCGGCACGCCCCTTGGGAGCGTGAAGCTGTCTGTCAGACTAGGTAAGGGACAGGCACGGATGCAGATGAACGTTGTGCTGCCCTTGGCTCGCGCCAGGGCGGGTTACGAGTCCAACTGACACCGAAATGCTGAGCTTCCCAGTTCACCTGATGTCACTTGTGGAAGCAAACGGCTGGTCACCAGGACCAGGGCTGATCTCCCCCAGCTCCCTTCTTGTAAAGGTACATCTGCAACCCCCCCTCCTAAGGACTGCGCCCCTTTTAAAGCAAGACCAAACGTTTTCTCTTTGATTATAGAATGTTTTACTGAAGTCAACGTCCTATTACTATTTTTTTTCCTTGGGGCAGAAATGTGGCATTAAATTTGCATACACAAATACTTATGTCAACAACAACTTGGTGCTCTTCCAGCCGCAGAAGAGTTGAACCATGAACATGAAACAGCAAATCAGCCAAGGAAGGTAACTCTGATCACAAAGAGCCTCGTGCTGTTCACGACCCAGCCTCTAAGGACCCACATTTCATTTTAGTAAAGCCAAACCATCTGAAGAACTTTATCCTCTTAAAAACAATTCCTCTAAGGCAAGAATTGCCTAAGGACGGGTTCAGAGCTCTTGACAACATTATCCTTCAAAGTTGTTCCCACTACACTAGTAACACTTTCCATTTGTTACAGATTTAGGAGGATTTTGGTCCTGCCACGAGAGAGGAAACCCCTGTCGGGGCAGATCAGACAAGGGGTGACCTGCTCCTCTTCCCCGTGCTGTGTCTGCCTGGGCCAGGGTGCCACGCAGCCACCCTCCCCCTGCACTGGCCATGCAGCGCCCACTCCCACGAGCCAAGAGACCTGAATCAGCAGCACTGAGAGATGACGGAGGCTGCAGGCAAGCACCAGGAGATGCAGGGGAGATGCCAGGGCTGCGGGTGCTTTATGAACGCCGAACACAGGAAATGGGGAAGAAGTTATGGATAACAGGCGCTGCAGCAGGCACCTTCCTCTCTCCCTAGCATCATTCCCACCTACCCCAGGAATATCCCCACTCCCCAACCACAGCCAGCTCCCCAAGCTTTGCAGAGAGAAAGGGGCAAAACCCCTCTCAGCACCCCAACCCAGGCTCTCCCGCCCGCAGTACAGGCTGAGGTGGCCCCTTCCCCTTACAGCTTCCCCGAGTAGATGATTCCCGAAGCTGAGCTTTGGGCTCCCTGCTGGGCCGAGTCCCAAGTCCCCCCTCCGTGGCCCGGAGCCCCTCAGGGGTCGGGATAAGCTCATTTCAGAGTCTAAAAGACCTTCCCACACCCAACGCCTCCTCATAGCCCCTCCACCCCTACGGTACTGCCCCGTCCAGGCAAAATGCTGTCCCGGAGCCTGACAGTCACCCCGCCCCC
>NW_010235468.1:0-22159 GCF_000690775.1 Eurypyga helias
CGTCGGGGGTGCCGCCACTGTTAACGGCGTTATTCTAATGAGCGGTTAATGATTTGCAACAAAAATAGCCAGTTCGTGTTTTCGCCGGAAACTTTTAAACGTTGCCTCTCCGGAGGGCGATTAGTGCCGGCTGCGCCGCGCGACCGGCTTCCCAATTAAAGGACAAAGATACTTTTCATGCCCGGGGCTGTCAGGTGGATTTCCTTCTCCTGCGAGGGTAAGAAATCACCCGGCAGTCCGAACGCGGGCTGCACGCGCACGTCCTGCCTCGTCCAGTCCCGCTGTCAGCCCGCAGGTTGGGCGGACTCTGTGATCTGGCTTTAATCAGTGGAAAGTTCAGATGTTTGGGGATCTGATTTTTGCTTTCACGCCAGTATCGGGGCTAGAGGCTTGGTGATTGCTTGCTCGAAGAAGAAAAAGAAAGAAAGGAAAAGAGAAAGCAAAAGAAGAAAAAAAAAGAAAAAGAAAGAAAAAAAAAGGAAAGAAAAAGGGAAAAAGGGGAAAAGAAAAAGAAAAAGACAAAAAGAGAAAGATAAAAGGGAAAAGAGAAAAAGAAAAAGGGAAAGAAAGAAAGAAAGGAAAAGGAAAAAAAAGAGAAAAGAGAGAAAGGAAAAAGAAAAAGAAAGAAAAAGAAGAAGAAAAAGAAAAGAAGAAGAAGAAAAAGAAAAAGAAAAGAAAAAGAAAAGAAGAAGAAGAAAAACAAAAGAAGAAGAAGAAAAAGAAAAAGAAGAAAAAGAAAAAGAAAAGAAGAAGAAAAAGAAAAGAAGAAGAAGAAGAAAAAGAAGAAAAAAAAGAAAAAGAAAAGAAGAAGAAGAAAAAGAAGAAGAAAAGGAAAAAGAAAAGTTAAGAAAAAATCCCATAGGAAAGAAAAGCACAACTGGCTGCTCAAGCCTCATGAGCCTCTCTGTGTCAGCTTCGGACTGTGAACAAATGGGTGCTGGTTGCAAAAGTACCTGTGTCATTCTGCCCACTCCGTTTAATCGCGGGTTTCAGGTGAAAGGAAAGGAAAGAATACACACTTTAGTCTCAAGACCAAGAGACTCAGAAAAAATTTCCTAAAGGTCTATTTTCAGAACAGCTATTTTTATAGGATAATATTTTTATGTATGTGTCCCTGTGCCGGAAAGATTGTGTTCCTATACACCGGTCGCTAATGGGTTTTCCTAGGTGAACTGCAAAGAACCCTGTATACACAATCCCAAATTCCCAAAGCCGCTATATTATTTGTTTAAGACCCAGTTTTGCCAGCAGCTTTGCACACTATATCCATTTTTCTTTGTGTGACAGTTGTCCATAATTGCTCAGACTGCTCGAGACTCCCATTTCCCCAGCCCGCTTCCCACCCCACTTCCCCCAGAAACGTGTCCCTACGAGGAGGAGGTTTGGACAGGGTTCTCCAAGGAGGACTTATTTACATGGGGAAATTGCCTGGAATATCTATTGCAGTCCGTCTTGCTGTGCAAATGCCCTGATTTTGGTATAAATGGCTTTTTTCCATATTACCTTAATCTTTAAAGGGCTGTTGGGAACATGCAGTTGTTATTAATCAATAGGAGCAGAAGTAGTTATAATACTCCTGATTTTGCAGTCAGCACCTGCTGTGCTCAGAGTCATGCGAACGCAACGCCGCAAGGCAAGTCCTACCACCAGACCGTCGTGTTCTAAATATCACTGAATGGCCAAAAATGACATTGTGGAGGAGGAATATGGAAAGGAGGAGACGGTACCAGTCTGCATGGTTGTCTTGAGCCCTAACAGTTTGTTATGGTTTCTCATGACAGGGCAATATGCTGGAGAATCATTTAAAAGAAAAAAGGCACTGCGAGCACAAGTATCTACTCCCTGTAGTGTTCATGAGAGCTGCTTGTCCACCGTGTTCATCAGGATGGCAGGAGGTAGGAGACAGAAGCCAAAAGGTGGGATGAAGAGTAAGAAACCAGAAGGCTGGTGAGAAAGGATGTGTACATAAAGGATACAGGATAAATATGCTCTGGAGTAACCACATGCATATAGGGAGTTATTTAGGAAGAGTTTTAGGAACTTTAAAAACACCTCAAACTTTTAATCTGAGACAATTTTGGGCATAGACAAGACCCCAGGCCCTGGCATGCCAAAAGATTTCAGCACATGTTTCCATCCTCTTAATCTCTGGGTGAGACACTGTGGTCTAAGCGCTTTGCTGAATGAGGGACGCCCATCGCTGAAGTGCTGCAGGTCTCTGTCTCCTGCTCGTCATGCAGACACTGGGGTGTGGTCTGGTGGCAAAGCATGGATGCTTTGGGGGCACCTGAAAAGTGGGGAGCTGCCTCAGTGTGCCTATAGAATTTTATTTCACAGGACCCGTGTGCTGAATCAGGAGCCTAAATCTCGAAGTTCAGCAGTCACTAGCTTTTTTGCCTTTGCCCCATCCCTGGAAGTGTCCAAGGCCAGGCTGGATGATGCTTGGAGCAACCTGGTCTAGTGGAGGGTGTCCCTGCCCATGGCAGGGGGGTTGGAACTAGATGATCTTTAAGGTCCCTTCAAACCCAAACCATTCTATGATTCCTACTGCTTCCTTGGGTCAAAATTTTTATCAGCAGAAGGTAACCTGATTCACCATTTTCAACAGGGATTTCATAAAAGGGAGCTGGCTACATCAGTGTGACAATAAATAAATCAGAGCTGGGACTTCCAAAAGCATTTAAAACCCATGGGAATAAAGCGGCTGTTGGGCAAACAACCTTCTTTGACATTGCAGCTGGCAAAGACAGTCGTTAAGTAGGGTATGGATGTATCCATCATTATTAAAAGTGGAGACAGTGGGACAGTATCTTCCAGATTGCATTTTCTAATTGACCTAATTATTAGACTCAGAGAAATGTTTGGAAAATAATCTTCTTGTTAGTATTTAGAAATACCTTTGGGCAGTATAAAGAAATTTTTTAGCATGGCAGAAAGATACGGGGCTGGAAAATAAGGCTTTGTTGTCATCTGTTGCAGCAGGTGTGGTAACCTCCGAAACTTGAAACCCTCCCCAAATCTGCCAGCAAGTCCTTGCAGGATTTACCAAGAGCACGTAATGATGATGAGATATCAGTCTTCAAAGCAACTGTAGGCAGCACAGGTCAGGTTCCCTTCACCCCAACTGCAGCTACATCTGCCCCTGGCCTCAAATGTAACTCAGAAACAAGAAAGAGTGAGTCCTGCAACCCCTTGCAGAATCCTAATGCTGTTGCAGACCTCACCAGACTCATGCTACGTAAACCATAACACCGCTGTAGAGAGGGGGATACCGTTCAGGTGCTGAGGAGCTCAACTGGATGTCAACCAACCACACAGATGCAAAAAAGGCATATTCCGTTACTAATGCCCCAGGCCCACCCATGCTGTCTTCGGTAGCATCGTTTGTCATTCATTTTATGCATGTGTCTCCTCACTCTCTCTTCTTCTTCCATCTCCCATCCCCGCAGTGAGAGAAGACCCTCTCCATGGTTGACTCAGGATAACATTAAACATATGCAGAACCAGGACCCGAGTGTAAACTCTCCTGGAGCAGGAGGCCATGCTCCTTAATTTGAAAAAATCTCTAAAGCACTGTGCCAAGTCGTGGCACTCTGCAAATATTTATTAAGATGACATCGTTATGTATACTGTGGGGTGCAGCATTACGGTTTTATCAGTGAGTTTCGAGACACTGTGTGCTATGAATGAGCTAAGAAAACCACCACACCCGCAGAGGGGTTAGGACAGCACTTCACCCAGCATTAGTGTGTGTTCTGCATGTGACAGTCCAAGGAGCCATTTATAACTGTTCTAGAGGGTTGGGGTTTTTTTAATTATTTAACTGGGACCGGTGGCTGAAAGGTGCCAGGGCATGTGACATCACACCCTCTGACAGGATGCTTTTCTTCCATTTTAAACCAGTATTCTGGCTATTTTCAGACATGGGCTCCAGCTAGAATTATAACTAACTTTGGGCTAGTGGCCATTTACTGGCCCGACGCACAACTGGAATGAAAACCTAAACTCCATTACCCAAAACAGGTTGACAACATCCACACTCTGCTCTGAGAAACATCTCTCTTAAATCCCCCAAGCCTTGACCAGGCTTTGGTTGGTGGTTTTTTTGGTAAGCAATGCCAATTAATAATAAAATATAGGTCAGTGACCACGTTTACGCCCTTGACTCTGTGTAGTTACTCCTTTAAGCTGGGTCTCTAGGTTTAAATTTCAAGCATTGTTAGGGACATCTTTTTTTTTTTTTCCTCCAAGGCTCCTCCACCAAAAAAGCCAAATTCTTAATCATATGAGTTTTGAATATTCACCTGGATGCTTTTTCTTCTGACAAGGAGAACAAACAAGGACCATTTGTTGCTAACACTTCTGCAAAATGCCGAAGAGCAGGAGCATGTATAAAAGTAAGGACTCAGTAACTGAGGTTCCTCCAAATTAAATCAAAATAGGGCATATACTTAAAGAATGTTTACTCTAGACTGCCTCATGACAAACATTGATACTCCCAAGGGATAAATACATTGGTGTAAGACTGGATATGGCCATTCCTGGTCTGTACAGCATCCAGGAAGAAATGCCATGTCCTTGGGAAGAGGAAGCCATCTTCTGATTCATGGATTGGTTGTTTTTTTTAACATGATGTTGCCCTGAAACCAGCCAGGGGATTAAAACAGGAATACACCTCAGCAGGGATCGAGCAAGGACCTGGGTGCAGAGGAGTAAAGTGTGAGTATCTGTCGCATCCCACAGCCCAACTGCTATGTGCACGGAGGGGATGCAGCTCCAGTGATGCCTCGGTGGTGCATGGCAGCTCTAAGGCAAACAGCAGCAAAGAGGATTTTGTCTGAAAAAAGTGCAGCCAGAGGGAGGTGAAAGCTCAGCTGTGCCCCTTGTAGTGCCTGAGCCCTTCTGATGGAGCCCAGATCTTACAGAGGCCATATGCAAACTCCCTTGTACCTCTGGCATGGACAGCCTTAAAAGGGGATGAAGCCACTCTTGGTCCTTCCTCTAGCATGTGAGGACATCCCTGTAAAGCATCAAGATTGAAGCAAGGGGAGATTTCTTCCCCCCCGCCCCCAGATGTCTTGCAGAAGATTATAGAATCATAGAATCACAGAATGGTTTGGGTTGGAAGGGCCCTTAAAGATCATCTAGTCCCAACCCCCTGCCATGGGCAGGGACACCTTCCACTAGACCAGGTTGCTCAAAGTCTCATCCAGCCTGGCCTTGAACACTTCCAGGGATGGGGCATCCACAGCTTCTCTGGGAACCGGTGCTGCACCACCCTCTCCATGAAGAACTCCCGGATGTCCAATCTAAACCTCCCCGCTTTCAATTTAAACCTGTCACCCCTTTCCCTGTCACTACAGGCCCTATAGGCCACATTATAGTGTTTTCCAGAGCAAAATGCAAGCCTGAAGCCTCACAGTTCTGCCTTATTCTGCCTCTTTTCTCCCCATACCCTGCCCTTAAATAACAGAGATTTTTGTGGACTAACATCCTGCTTACCTGCCTGTAAAGGGGCAGTATTCAGAGCTGTAGCCACAGCTCATTTTCCCTAAATTTCAGTTGTGTTTGTCTCCCTCACCTTGTCTTTAATATCATCACTCATCACCTATGCTGTAGGAGTGCCCTGTCCAAGCCACAGCAGAAGCCAACACCAGCCCAACTCCCATCACCAGCCAGAGGAAAATCAAAGCTGAGCTTCTCGACTCTTGTGCCATTTGGCCGGAGACCATGCAAGCCCGACCTTTCAGCCCAGGGACTGAGCAGAACATGTTTCTCCTCCAGACCAAAGGTCCCACCCCTACCCCAACGCTGCCTTTTAAAGGCCTCTGTCCTAATAAAAACCAGCTGTCAGCTCCTCTCTGCAAAGCTGAGTGTTCCCTTCAGGGTGGGGTAGTGCCGCTTTCTCTTCCCTACGAAGTCCAGTAACCCCTCCTTTGCTGCGGTGTTGGAGCTGTAGTCCACCTTGCAGGGGGGCTTAGCAGTGGGTGCATAATTAATAACAGTCATTTGCAAGAGTGGAGAGATGGAGACCAACTGGAAAGGATAAAATGCCTGAATAGGCTTTTTGGAATAGGAGGAATAATGTAAAATGTTCAGGGGACTGTCTGCCGTTATGGACCCAGCTTTACAAATGCTGGCTGAGAGTAAAAACACCTCATCTGTGAGCAAGACATTTGTTAGACATCCCTGTTTCTGCCCATTTTTAATCTAATCCCTGATCCCAACTTTCATTCTGACTCTGTGATGGGAAGCAGGGACCAGGAGAGAGCTGTGCCAGGTTTTGCTCTGACTCAATGGGTCTTGGGACCGTCTCATGCAAGGCAGTGTTAGGACCAGGTTATTCAAAGGGCTTTTGGAGAGGTTTTCAGACAAGACTGACTTGCAGAAAAGAAGGTGGGACTTTTTGCAAGGCTCAAGGCAGCCATCCCTGATGCCACACCTCCTGGGCATATATTCCAATGCTGTTTGTGTCAATATCCTTCAAAAAAAGGATTTCTGTTGCCTAAGTGGGAGCTGAGCTCCTCTGCAAACCCAGCTGTGAGCAGAGGGTCTGAACATTTTTGAAGATCCAGACATGGCTTGCTCTCCTGAAGCAACACATTTTCAGACAAGGCAGAAAAAAGCAAAACCAAGATGAAACATGGACCACCTTGGTTAGTTGCAGCCCATGACACTGGTTAGAGAACATACAACCCCCAGCTCGAGGAAGGATCCCAAAGTAACCTACAGTGTCCCACGTTGGCCAACCATTTCTATTTATAACCATGAGAAAAAGCTACTTCTTGATGGAGACTGGGGTAAGAAATCAGATTACTGGGATAATCACCTTATGACCTAACTTGATGAGATCTGCCAAGGTACCAGACAAGGTATCATGCTTTAAAACTCAGTCTGGAGCCCCTTGGATAGGGAAAACCGCTCCCAGAAACACTCTGTTCTATGTCATCATAAACTGTAGGTAACAGCAGGTTTTATATTTTTTGCCTAAAGAATTCCTTGTGTTTCACAGGAGTCATTGCATGCATTCACCTCACCAATCCCTTCCCTAGCTTGGAGAAGCAAATCTGAAGCTCCTCTGGACAGCTCAGGTAGGGGCTGATTTTCAAGCATCCATACCTGGAAACATTTTGTACCTGCTAATACATGTCTCTCATCTCAACTCTGCGTGCTGATTTCTCCTAAAAATCTGCCTGGCTGGGTCACAGCTATGGGCACCCAGTGTTTCTCATCTGCTTGTACTGCTGGCAGCCCAGCTTCCAAAAACCTGGCCTCCTATTTACTTAGTCAGCCTTTAAGAAATCTTTAAAACATCCTTAAGACAGGCAGAGTTTGAGTTACCTTCCCTTCCAGTTGTTTTTATTAAGGAAATAAGGTCTTCAAGGGGATGCTACGAAAACCCTTCATCCTTTCCCAGAAACACCCAGGCTTGGCTGTTTTGTTCTTATCTAAAACTGCCAGGAAAATACTGGAGTTGTATCCTTTTTGATGAGATGAGTGGGTATTTTTCCTGAGTGATTGCTTTCTGATTCTGATGTAGTTTCTCTGTGAGCCCAACTTGATGTTTGTTAGGTTTTCTGCTTCCTACAAACACCTGATTATGGGCTTTTGTTCCTCTTCTACAATAGAGTATGTCCATTGTAAAAACTTTGTGAAACAGGTGCTGAGCAAGGTACAGCACGTTTCAGGTTGTGGTATGAATTCAGGGCCTGATTCAACACTGAGTTACTTGAACTTTATTCCAGAGCCATTCCAGGGGTTAATTATAGGATGGCATAAAAAACACAAGCAGGCATTTGTTCTTTTTGCTTCCTCATACCATTGCTGCACTATCGGTTGGACACAGTCCTGCTCTTGGAAAACATAGGTTGTTACGTACGACTTATTCACTTAATTGCATGGAATCTGCAGAACAAATATTCGCAGAGCTATTTTAATTCAGGAAATATGCAGGGTAAATATTCATGAAGCTCGTTCTCTCCCCAGAAAAATGCAAGGAAGATTTGAAAAGCTTTTGTCACTATGCTCAAGAAGTCGAGGGTTTGGCAGGGTGATTATAGGCAATTCATTAAGGTGAGGTAATGGGGAAGAGAAATGGGGTCTTGTTTGAGTCACTTTACCTGGGCACATCTCTGCACCCGCCAGAGCTGATGTGCATAAAAATGGAAGGCAAAACACCAGCAGACTTTTCCCATGCTGAGCTGCATGCGGAACAGCCAAAAAAGTCTGAAAACAACATGCAAAATCACAGAATCACAGAATGGTTTGGGTTGGAAGGGACATTAAAGATCATCTAATTCCAACCCCCTGCCATGGGCAGGGACACCTTCCACTAGACCAGGTTGCTCCAAGCCTCATCCAGCCTGGCCTTGAACACTTCCAGGGATGGGGCATCCACAGTTTCTCTGGGAAACTTGTCCCATTGCCTCCCCACTCCCATTCAAAAATCTTCTTATTTCTAGTCTGCATCTCCCCTCTTTTATTTAAAGGCACTACTCCTTGTCCTGTCACTACAGGCCCTACTCAGAAGTCTGTCCCTGTCTTGTAGCCCCCCCAGGCATTGGAAGGTGCTTTAAGGTCTCCCTGAAGCCTTCCTTTCTCCAGGCTGACACCCCCAACTCTCCCAGCCTGTCCCCATGGCAGAGGGGCCCCAGCCCTCGGAGCATCTCCGTGGCCTCCTCTGGACTCGCTCCAACAGGTCCATGTCCTAAGGATGTTGGGAGCCCCAGAGCTGGAGACAGAACTGCAGGGGAGTCTCCCCAGAGTGGAGCAGAGGGGAAGAATCCTCTCCTTCAACCTGCTGACCACACTGCTCTGGATCCAGCCCAGGATACGGTTGGCTTTCTGGGCTGCCAGTGCACACAGCCGGCTCATGTCCAGCTTTTCATCCCCCAGTACCCCCAAGTCCTTCTCCTCAGGGCTGCTCTTGATCCCTTCTCTGCCCATCCTGTACTTGTGTTTGGGATTGCCCCGACCCATGTGCAGGACCTTGCATTTGGTCTTGTTGAACTCCATGAGTTTGGCTTGGTACCACCTCTCCAGCCTGTCCAGGTCCCTCTGCATAGCAATCCTTCCATCCAGCATGTCAACTGCATCACACAGCTTGGTGTCATCAGCCAACTTGCTGAGGGTGCACTCAATCACACCATCAATGTCGCTGACAATGATGTTAAACAGCACCAGTCCCGATACTGAGCCCTGAGGAATGCTACTTATCACTGGTCAAAAATCCCCATTTCTGATCCCATTTCCATTCCTGGTCTCCACCAAGGCCTGTGACATGGGTCTAAGGAGAATTCTGAATGCCTCTAAAGGTTGTGCAAGGCAGAGGGTGGCTGTGCTGGCATGACCTAGCTGGGATTATACTGCTGCTTCATCACCTTGCAGAGAACAAGGAACCCTGTCCTACAGGGGACATCCCACCCCACCTGCCTAACACACCATTTTCCTTAAAAGAAAGGCTTGTTACCCTAAATTCAGCAAGAAATAATGCAACTGAAACCTAGTAGTCCTCAAATCAGTCTTGTAGACCAGGCTATGAGGTGGTGGTACACCAGCTTGGCAGTCTCCACTTCAACAACCCATGAGGTTCACTGAGCCACTGTCAGTTTCGCTGCTGGAGGCATGTGGTGGTGTGCAGGTGGCAGTGAGAGTCAGTGTTGGCATGTTGTCCCTGAAACGTTTGGGACGACAAATGTTGGAGAGAAATGGATGTGTTCTTTTAGGACTTTCCCAATTCCTCACTTGTGCAGTTTCCCTGCTCTTGTCTCCTCTCTCATTTTTCTGGGAACAGTGGGCTCCCGTAGGTATAAAATCTCTCACTACATGTACACAAGTTGCCTGACACAAAGAAATGCAGAGCTTCCAAACATCGCTGCTGCAATATAAATAGTATTCTTTATTCTTAAGCATGGATACAAAGGCATCAGGCCTCCTTGAATTACCACAATCTCTTAGATTGCCAACTTCCTAACCCTGCAGAGCCACAGATACCATGTCCGGGTGTGCATGTGCCTTAAAAGCCATGGCTGGGAAGGACCATGCTGCCTTTACACCCAACAAGTCCTGAGGGATGCGCTTGTGCTCACACAGAGGTTGGGGACTTGATGCTGTAACTGTTCTGGGGACATTCCATATCCGTCCTCATGATGGAGGTCTTACCCAATGCTTTCTTCTTGCCTTTCAGCTTCTGAATCTAGTACCCACTTGACTTGGTGGCAAAGCTCTATTAATATCAATGGGATAAACTATGATAATTTGTATTCATGGAATCACAGAATCATAGAATGGTTTGGGTTGGAAGGGACCTTCGGTGAGGAGCTGGTCCTCCTTCTCGCTGCTCCTTTTATCCCTCTCACAACTGTGATAACAGTAAGATTTTATGCTATGAGAACTTGCTACTTCCACATGAAACAGCTTCAGTTACTGACTCACCCTAATACTTGGCTGGATAACTCCTATAGTTTTCCATTTTTTCACCATTTTGTGCTGTCCCTTTCTTCTGACCTTCTCTTCAGAACAAAAAAAGCGTGCAACTGCTCTTCAGTTGTTAGTTTGCTGTATTGTTTTCTTGCTTTTGTGGTGGCTTTGGGTTTTACTGAACTGAAGAAGGTGAAATACAGGGTCAAGGGGAAGGAGCGTACCAGAATGCCTTAAGGCAGATACTGGAATGGCAAGTCACCAGTTATACCAGTACATGTGGCAGAAAACATCTCTGAATAAACAAAATAATAATAATAATAATAATAGCAGCAGAAAGCTCTCTCCCACCCAACCAGGCCAAAAACATAAAGGCTTGGCAAAGAACAATCTGAGAAAGTGTCTGAAGCTGGAAATAGGTTCTGTATCATAGGGAACAGCCAAAAATGTGTTTGGCCACAAACAGCGCGTGATGCATTGCAAAACGTTTCACGATTTGATATTTAGAGGGTGGGATGGTTGGCATGGAGAGAAAAGGGGGGGAAGGCATCACTGCAGAAGGAATATCTTCAGTCTTCAAACAACAGCCACTAAAATATCCTGAATGCTCTGCCTCCCCAGAGGTGCCAAGGGTTGAAAATTTTGTGCAGAATGGCTTTCTTGGGATAATATAATCTCATTTAAAACTACATTTTTAGCTGCCCCTTTTATAGTGAGAAGGAAAAGCCCAGAGATAGGACCTGATGTCAGTAGCCTTTGGATTAATGGAGTTTGGATCGGACCCATGGTGTGAGAGACAGTGCTCCAATCGAGCCATAAATAAAGTGGCTTCCATTAATGTTTATATTTGCTTTAATTTATTTAACCAAGAAAGTCAGCAGAGGCCCAGAGGTCTCGGTATTAAGAATGAGCTGGCCAAGACAGCAGCAGATAAAGCTTGCACCAGCGTAAATCAAAGCTTCCATAAGTCATACTCAAGAAATCGTGGGTGAGTAAAGCAATAAAATGTGACCATTGTTTCTTTATTGTATCATTCTCAGCTTTCACTTTCTGCCAGAGCTAAACACCATTTCTATTCCATCTTTTTAAGAGGTCCTGGAGAGGATGGACCAAACGTTGCTAGCCCAGGACCTAGAGCAGAATTTCAGAAGCTGGGATTTGCAAGCAGCTCACAAATTCTTTGCCTCTCTTTATGGCCAGATAATAATAAAGATGAGATCCAGAAGCTTTATTACTTTCTTATTTTCCCACTTAAATATTGGAAAAGGCTGCACCTCCACCTTGTTAGACCCACATCGTGAAAACTCAATGCAATCCAGCATTGTTCTGCCCAATATAATTTGACTTTACCCATGTTACATGGAAACATTTAATTTTCCCCACCTCAGGGGTGCAAAGAACTGGCATGGGCCCCTCAGAGGAGCCAGTTCGGCACCTCAGCTCCCTCAACACGGGACTGTAGGCACAGTGGAGATGCTGTTTTACACCGGGGAGGAGGTTTAATCCTTTAAAGTTCATCTTGGCAAACAGCCCTTTTCCCATCCAGTCATGACACCCACCTCCACAGACGTTTTGAGGGTACCATGTGCACTTTAGACACCTTTTTTTCCTTTTATATTACTCTGCAGGACAGTACCAGTTTACGACTGTATTACAGTGATGCTGTTCCTGCTACTACAATCATAGCTCTGTCATGATTTCCATTATAAATGTTGGACTGGATTTTTTGGGTTGATTTTTTTTTTTTTCTGGGGTCTATAATTATATTGTAAAAATTCATGCTGGGCTGAAATTCAGCTGCCAGGTCTTGGGTGGATACCAAATCTGATTTAACCCTGAGGATGCCAAACTGCTTTCAGGCAGATGAGGGCTTTGGGGTGCTGAGCATGCTGAAGTGTGGAAAATGAGTCGTTAGTGACAGCAAGGAGGGGTGTTCCACTTTGGTTTGGGCTATCTGGGAGTCAAGATGCAGGGAAAATCCAGCTGGGCAATGCGCCATCCCAACTGCCATTCTCTCCTTGGAATCTCTTGGACTACAGATTGTAGCAGATATGCCTTATTCCTGTGATTGACATATTTATTCTCCCTGTTCATGGCAGTCTCATGCTTGATCTATTCCTGAGGCCTTCACACTGAATTTCTTAATGCATTTAATGCATACTTTCATCCAAAATACTCATTAAGTTTTACCAGACCTAATGTCACTCAAAAGCACCTTGTTCGCCTTGCTCTACACCTTGCTGAAGCTGATCTTCGATCAGTACCGGTTTTCCAAGCCCTGCTCCAGACAGCTGAGTTTTCCCCACAGGACCAGCTAAGTTCAAGTCATTTTCAGGTTAGACAGCAGCCTCAGCCCACCAGAAACCACTGGTTTCTGGAGCCAAACTCATCCATTCAGTGGCTCAGATGTAGCACCACTTCAGAATGCTCTTCAGTTGTCTCCTCAAGGAGAAACCCAAGTTAAGAATTTTAGGCGTGGTTGGCAGGTTGAGGGAGGGGATTGTCCCCCTCTGCTCTCCTCTGGAGAGGCCCCCCTGCAGTTCTGCACCCAGCTCTGGAGCTCCCAACAGCAGAAGGACGCAGAACTGTTGGAGCGAGTCCAGAGGGGGCCACAGAGATGCTCCGAGGGCTGGACCCCCTCTGCCATGGGGACAGGCTGGGAGAGTTGGGTGTGTTCAGCCTGGAGAAGGGAAGGCTCCAGGGAAACGTTAGAGCCCCGTCCAGTGCCTGGGGGGCTACAAGAAAGCTGGGGGGGGACACCTCATGAAAGGTCCTGTAGTGACAGGACAAGGGGTAATGGGTTTAAACAGAAAGAGTGAGATTGAGGTTGGATATTGGGAAAAATTCTTCCCAGAGAATTTGGGGAGGCACTGGGACAGGTTTCCCAGAGAAGCTGTGGTTGCCCCATCCCCAGTTGTCTTCAATACCAGGCTGGATGAGGCTTGGAGCAACCTGGTCTAGTGGAAGGGGTCCCTGCCCATGGCAGGGGTGTGGTACTGGATGATCTTTAATGTCCCTTCCCACCGTCCTATGGTTCTTTGATATGATTCTGTGATGACTCAATAGAGCACAGACACAGATGTGTCATGGACAAATACTTACTGGGGAGGAAGAATGAGCTGCCAGCAGGAAACATTGCATCAGGGAAGGCAGAATGGGAACCACTGATGTATCACCTGCCCATGGATTCCCTGTCTCTGTACATGTGAAAAAAAAAGTGCAGTGAGAGGGAGTGACACTATCTTGCAGTTATGGTGGGATGGAGCAAGCCCACCTTCTTTATACACCTCTAGACTGGAAATAAACCCTTCCTGGTGTGGTGTCTCCCTCTTTCCCACTTTTTTATCTCAACACAATTCTTTATACTTAAGCACCCAGGTTTAAATGCAGCTAAACCAGCAAGAGGTGGATTCTGACAGCAGTGGGTGAGCTTTACTCCCATGGATGCTGCTGATCAGGTGTGGTCTGTAGGTCACTGGTTTCACTGATGCAGCTCTGCCCATAAAAGCTGATGGTGTAGACATGTTCAAGCTCCAAAGAGCATTCAGTGACTGGAACGCTGCAAGACACCTGTAGGAAAGCTTGCAGTCCCAGTTACATCCCCAATTCAGCCTGGAGAAAAGGCTGCTCCCCTCTAAACCTACTTGTCTCTCCCCATTTCTTAGGGATGGAGCAGGAGGAAACACTGTTAATTAAAGCAATGCAACACGAAACCGGGACACCATGTCCTTGTCAGGAAAGGGGATGTAACAGCACCTTCCTAGCCTGCGAGGGCACAGTGAGATGCCATTTTACATTGACCAGGTAATTCAGCCATGAGGGCTCTCCTGGGAGCTTAAAATTGAGGGGATGAGGTATCAACGCTGTACAAACCTCTAATCTATCAATGCAATAATCTATGGAAGAAAGATACTTTACAATGCACACAGCAGATGGTAAATGACAGGATGTATTCCACCTATCATCCTCAGGAAAACGATATTAATAAAATATGCTGACATGACAGATAAATAGCTCAGAACTGTGGTCCAGAAGAGGTTAGGATGAGCCTAGCCTTCCTCTGGGGTTTTGAACTGTGAAGAATTAAGTAAATGTTACAAACTGAAGATTATGTGCATGCAATATTAAAGCAAGGCTTTGGTCTGGGTGGAGACTGTAAAACTGGCATCGTGGGACTCGATGTTTGTTGTGCTGTGGTGACACCATTGTAACTTTGCACAACTTATGAATAAGGCATGGCTCTTTCTTGCTGCCAACCCGTCCCAGGATCTGAGAAGACAGATGTGCCCCTCTGGCTCCAGCACCACTGCCGGCAGCACTGCAGGCCTCATCTCTCACATCCATCCCACCTTCCATTGTGGGGAAAAAAAAAAAAAGAAGAAAAAAAAAGGGGGGCTGACAAGGGCTGGTATTTGGGGTTTTTTCACTTTTTGGAAGTGAAATACAAAGTCCAGCTAGAGTTTATCGCTGCTGAGCAATCTGGTGGTTTGGTGCTGGTTTAGAAACGGAGATGTTAGGATTTCATTCCCTGCTACAGCAGTGACCAGGGCGTGTTGCCAAGCCCATGGCTTCACCACATGTCCCTGTACCTCTCTGACATTCCTGTCCTGGTTCTAACTCGTTGGGGCAGAGCCTGGAGGAAGGTGAAGGGAGGGAGGTGATTCACACCAGACAATTTTAGGTACTTTTAGTAAATATTTGAGATCCTTTGGATTTTCCATAATGGAGGGAGAGATGATTCTCCAAAGGGCAATTGGGATCCTTGGAGCTGAGAATTTTGGTTGGGAGCTGCTGTATTTCATGTGATGGTTGGTACTATCCAAACATAATGACAAAAGATTTGATTCATAGAATCACAGAATCTCTTAAGTTGCAAAAGACCCTTAAGACCATCGAGTTGAACCATTAACCCCACACTGCTCATACCAGCACTGACCCATGTCCCTCAGCACCCCATCCACACAGCTCTTAAACCCCTCCTGGGATGGTGATTCCACCACCCCCCTGGGCAGCCCCTTCTAATGCCTGACAGCCCTTTTCAGGAAGACATTTTCCCTAATATCCAATCTAAACCTCCCTTGGCACAACTTGAGGCCATTTCCTCTAGTTCTATTGGTCTCATTCTTCTTGAGCCTTCCTGAAGGTGGGTGTCTAGCAGCCAGCTCTGCTTCCTCCAAAGTTGATGGACAATGTGGATTTGAATAAGTCTGTGCCATTTCAGACTGGCACAATCACAAATGCTGCAGGAAGGAAGGATGGAACAAAGAGAGAGGAGAGAAAGAAAGAGAAAGGGAGAAGGAAAGTAAGAAGAAAGCTACCTTTGTTCTTTACTACATTAAATTTAAAACATCACACTGGTAGTAATACATTGGCTTCATTACACAAAGACTGTAAAGTCCAGCTAGCTCATAATTCCACCAATAAAGATCATGATTTGCCAATAAAAATTAGGGCAGCCACTG
The DNA here is from genome assembly GCF_000690775.1 of Eurypyga helias. Taxonomy (NCBI): domain Eukaryota; kingdom Metazoa; phylum Chordata; class Aves; order Eurypygiformes; family Eurypygidae; genus Eurypyga; species Eurypyga helias. The sequence continues at coordinate 15,882 of NW_010235468.1, forward strand.
ATCCATAGTCTAGATTTCCTGTTTGGAATGGAATTGTATAATATGATGATCAAATCTGGTGCAAAACAGAGCAAATGTGCAAACAAAGCCAAGCAAAAGTATTCCCCTCTGCTTACTATTGCCATATGAACCCACACAGGACCACGTCCTTCAGCAGAACACCCTAAAACACCACCAGCAGTTCGGATGAGGAACCTCATTTTTTAAGGTATATGGAAAGTCTTTGCTCACCGTTTTATGTGCAACTTTTTTAGCAACTTACAAAAAGAGGCACAGAGAGGCTTGATTGAAAACTGATGACACAACCTAGCCCTGCTTTTAGCATTTTGGCATGCAGCACAAAAGCACTTCTGAAATCCCTCCAGCATCTAGGACTGTACCTGGAATGTTTTTAGGACTAATATTAAAAATGCATGGTAGGCTAGAGGCAGGTCTACCCAGAGGAATGAACATCAAATGAATTACCTTCACCTATCTGTGAACGATAGAAAGACAAGTCTTGGGTGATATATTTTGCCTCCGGGGGGGGTGGATAAAATCTTGAGAAAGTACCTTCAACCTAATTTTAAACTACTTTGTTTGCTGTTTTCTTCAAGAACCTTAAAAAAATGCTTGCAATCTCATAAGCATGGCTACGGGCCTTGTTCGGCCAGTTCCCAACCCCACCGCTGAGCCCTGGTCTTCCAGGAACACCTGCCAAATAAAATGTTTGAAAAAAAAATACATGTGGTCTTTACTTGGAAGTCTTGAGGGTATCCAGATCGTAAATTTGTTGTGGAGCGTGTGGCAATGCTTATTTACTTGCAATTGATTATTTTCTTTGTGGGAGTTTTCCAACCAAGTTAGAAAGTCAGAAAGCGCTGATCATGGTAAATCCATAATGTACCTTAAATTAATAGCTGAAGGAACCCATCAAAGTTCATCCTCAGAGAAAAAAACACAAGGGATCTTAATTGATGAAGATGCCCAGGGGAATAGTAACATCATTATTAGTGGGGTGCAAATAAAAAGTAAAAGCCTGGGCATGATCATCTGGACGTGGGGTCTGAGATGGAGGTGAGACTCTGCTGAGCGTCTGTGAAAGAGCAGGGCAAGGTATGCCAGCTCCGAGCAAACAGCTTGTGGTCCCACTATGGCTGCAAGGGTGAAGCTGCCTCTGGAAAGCTTTGGGATGAGGTTTTCTTTCAAGTTACTGGTTTTATCTGAACTTCAAAGCTGAAGCAAAACTCAAAGAACATGGACTTGAGGGTGGGGGAAAGCTTTTTGTGGTCTTCCTCACCATTGCATCTGTCCAAGGGGAGGGTGTGTGTCTGCACTGATGTTTCGCTTTACAACAAACCCAAACCAGAAGACCTGCTCCTGGGAAGCACCTACCACACAGCAATCAAGAGTAGGTCCACAGGACCAGTCTATACCAGTCCAGAAAAACCCCTTTTTTAACTATGAATGTCAAGTTTTCAGCACTCTTAATAGCAGGATTCATAGGTCATGTCTATTCTGCCAAACAACAAAGGACCGACCAGTGATTGTCCCTGTCCTTGAAGCCAAGGGGTATGGACCAGTGGGTGTTCACACCACCCAATGCTGTCCCTGTCTGGAGCACATCCCCCTGACACTGCACACGGTGCCGCTTTCCCCCACAGTCATGTGTTGCTCCTCTGGCCCCAAGACATAACAACTGTTTTGTGTGTTTTGGCCAAGTTAAACTGTCTGAAATAATATGCAGGCTGTGCTGCAGACCACCGGAGTGGTGTTTTGTATCACAAAACCAGTGCTTGAGAGTGTGAAGCCTGCTGGGATAGTGCTATACGTCTACGCGTGGGACAGAAGGGGCCAAAACAGGTTCAGACTCACACTCCCGGCCCATGAGGACTCTTGAGTAAGCTCATCCCAGGCTGGGCATGGGACAGGGTGCGAGCAGTGTGGACCATCCATATGGACTCGAGCTCATCTGCTGGTGGCCTTCTGGTCAGCAACCTACTTTGCTGGTTCGGCCTGGGCGGTCCTGGGTAATTTCCACCTAACGTGGGAAGGGGAAGAGATGTTGCCCATTTTCTACCATGCATGTGCAGTCTCCTCTCTTTGCTCCCTCCCTTTAAGAACCTCAGATCCAGCATGAAAGACACAAGTCCAGGGGAAGAGTTTGGAGGAAAAGTCACATTACCCACCCCACCCCCCCGCTCATCAACTTCTTCATTCCTTTCCACAATAAAAGCAATATTAATGTAACGTAATTAATTAGCATTCTTAATGAGTGCACCACACATGTCTATGCATGGGGCAGGAGACATCTGACTAAGCACATTCATGAGCAGGTTCCCTCCATCCGAGGCGCTCATGTCCAGCTTTCCTTAGAGTCAGCACGGAGAGAGGGACACTTTGATACACCTCTTCTCCTAAATGCAGCCATGGGAGAAGTCAGATGAACTGCTCTCTAAGAAACTCCATCAAAGAACTCAAGGAAACCAGAGACATCTGGTTACTGATGGAGGTGAGATGAATCCATGTCCATAAAGAACAAAGAACCCTTTCATCTGTCACATTGGCCCAACTACTAGCACTTAAAAATAATTTGTAGACACCCAGGACACCCCACGATGGGGAAAAAGTTGGGATGGGCGATCTGGCAGAGGGTCTGCAGAAGGAGGGAGCGCTGGACTTGCAATGATGGAAATAGCTGAAAGGCTGTTCCAAACCCACCATGCCGGGCTGGTTGGGATACCCCAGCCCCTCGGCAAAGGCATTTTTGCAGCCACGATGGCCCATGGAAAGCAACCTCACCCCACTGCAAACCCCTTAACCTCCAAAAAGCAAGCGCTGGCTGCCAGGGAGCGTTGGTCTGGGATGCACGTTTGCAGGATCCAGCCTCATCGAGGGAGCAAAACACAACGAGAGGCACATAATTAACTTCAGATGTACCTGTCAAGATGTCACGGACACAGGCCTGGAGAGGAGCAGCGTGTTATTTGTTTCTCATAATGTAACAATTATCTTGTTGTAAGAGGGGCTCTCTCCCGCGCTCCAGCTCTGCCTCTTGTTTTCCTTCCACATTCGTTCACACATTATTTAACTTTTGACTTGGACACAGCAGGTAAAAGCATTTAACAGCTTGGCTGCTTGTTCAGACGGAGCTAGGAAGGGGAGGGGGGAAGCAGACAGCAATTTTTTGCCTTAAATTTTCAAGTTTTCAGCGCTGCATTTTTCTAAAGGGGGGAGTGGGAGAGAAAAGGGAAGGAAAGCCGGGTGGGGGGGAATGGCATTCCACAAAGACGGAGTCACAGTTTCCAGCATTATAACATGCTCTCTGCTGTCCCCAGCCTTCACTGGGAGACGCATTCCCTCTCCATAGCAGAGAAAAGGTCAGCGGTAAAAATTTCGCAGGAACTCCATCATTGTCCTCGCGGGACGTGTTCATCAGGAGGAGAGAGCCGGGCGTCTCGCTCTGTCGACAGAAATCCACATCACAAAACGTATTATTGGGGGGAGGTGGGGCAGGGGGACCCACGGCCAGATATAACCCATGACTTCATTTCGCAGGGGCTGCTGACGGGTGATTATTTCCCTCGGCTCGCTGGATACCCACGGAGATGTACGGCAGCATGGAGGGGACGGAGAGACGGACGTTTTTCCAAATGGGTGATAAAGGCAGGAGAGATGAAATGGGGTGGACGCGATTTAAAAGGCTGGAAAAAACTCTGCCCCGGGGAAAAATTAACTTTTAGCTTATGTAAAGGAAGGTATAATTCTGCACCGCTGCCAGGTATGCATCTACCTGAGCTTACACAGAGCAGGTCCAGCAGCCAAGGGGATTTGCCCAGTGGTAGTTACTAAACAGTGAGATTTTTAATGGGGAGTGAAGCCGATCATTGCAATAATAACTCAATTTCCTTGGATTCACCCCAAAATGAGACTGGATGTTGGAGCGGTTGGTTTTCAATAAGAAGCACACACGGATATGGGGCGAGGGAATGGGTTGATATCAAGAAATACAAGGCGCGTTCTCCTCAACGAAGGTTGCTGCGATGGTGAAAATGGGTCTTCCCTCCGCAGCTGATGCACTCGAGGGAATTCCTCTGCTCCCGAGAGATAACAGCCCTGTAGAGCTGTTTTTACAAAGGGCATTATTAAAATCAGAGTGAAAATTAACTGTGTTTCTCTTTTGTCACACATCTACACATCGCACAAGCGAGTTTCTACCCTTCGAAAAACAACCCCACAAGCAGGGGGTTGACTGACTGACTTGACCCCACCCAGTCATTCTCCAAACAGTGTGGTTTGTCACTTTTTTTCCCCCAAACACAACACAAAGGGTCGACTGTGCTTGAAAAAAGGACTGAGTGCTGGGAGCTGCACTGGGACCCCATGCCCAGAAGACTTTGAAGTGTATTTGAGTTTTAAAACACCGCTTCTGAGCTGGAGGTTTTATTTTTTTGGTGTTAAGTTGCTGTTGGGTTTTGTTTTGTTTTGTCTCTTTTTTTTAAGAGTCACCAGCCTCAATCCCAAAGTCACTTTTAGCTTCTTTTTCATGTGGCTAAGTCCTCCCCGTCTTCCCCAAACCATATCACGCTGCTCACATCAAACAAGCCATTCCCTGTGGGTCAGAGCTATATGCATTCCCCCAGTTCCGAGACCACATATGAAGCATCAATATTTACATGGCACTGTTTACTCAGTCTGTATGTACACAATTAATTTATCTGAAGCGAGAAAGCCTTGCTCTGCTCCCTGTAATGTTTCTTCTCTTTTCTGCACACTTAGGAGCATACACGGCCAAGAAATGCGTGGTCAACCCCTGGTATCCATGCAGGCTGGGGAATGAAGGGATTGGGAGCATCCCTGAGGAGAAGGACTTGGGGGTGTTGGTTGATGAGAACCCCAACATGACCCAGAAATGTGTGCTTGCAGCCTGGAAAGCCAACCGTATCTTGGGCTGTATCCAGAGCAGCGTGGCCAGTTGGTCAAGAGAGGGGCTTGTCCCCCTCTGCTCCACTCTAGGGAAACGCCCCTGCAGTTCTTCATCCACCTCTGAGGCCCCAACAGCAGAAGGACACAGAGCTGTTGGAGTGAGTCCAGAGTAGGCCCCGGAGATGCTCCGAGGGCTGGAGACCCTCTGCCATGAGGACAGGCTGGGAGAGTTGGGGGGTTCAGCCTGGAGAAAGGAAGGCTCCAGGGAGACCTTAGAGCCCCTTCCAGTGCCTGTTGGGGCTACAAGGAAGCTGGGGGGGCTTTTTCCAAGGGCAGGGAGTGACAGGACAAGGCGTGACGGGTTTAAGTGGAAAGAGGGAGGTTGAGACGGGACATCAGGAAGACATTCTTCCCGGAGGAGATAGTGAGGCACAGGGACAGGTTGCCCAGAGAAGCTATGGATGCCCCATCCCTGGAAGTGTCCAAGGCCAGGCTGGATGAGGCTTGGAGCAACCTGGTCTAGTGGAAGGTGTCCCTGCCCATGGCAGGTTTTGGGACTGGGTGGGCCTTAAGGTCCCTTCCCACCCAAACCATTCTGTGATTCTACGATTCTGTGTCATAATGCAGCAACCATGTGCACTGGTGCACTTGCCTAGATTGCCTCCTCCTCCAAAAAGAAGACCTTGGCAGGAATTTGCCTTACACCTCACACCCTTTATGGCTGCTAAAATTTCCAGTGAGTATCTAAAGGATTTTGCATTTGCTGTGTTTTCATCCTACTCCTCTCAGTAGTGACGTACTTGAAACCAGAAGTTCCATTACCCAGCAAATAGTTGGAAGCAGGGTGAAAAGTCCCTGGAGGGGGCATTGTCAAGCACTACTTTTCCATGAATCCCTACACCCTGTGCTATGGGTCTGGCACAGGTGCTTGCTGCTGTGCAGGTTTGGACATTTTCCCTGAAGTAAAGACACCCCCATCCTGAAAAATACGTGGGAAATTGCAATTACTTGAGGTGACCCCAGAAGCTCGAGGCCACTGGGAATGGAACACCCAATTTTGCCTTTGGGAATGACCTTCCGGAGATGCCCAGGGAATAACCCTAGGCTGCAACTGCCCATGCACCCTCGAGCGCTGGGTGCAAGGGGCAAAGGTCAGGGTGGGTGCCAGGAGAGCAAGTGGGTGGGTGAGGGTGCCAGCATCCGGGCAGGGGGGGATGCCAAGGGATGAAGTGGGCGCAGGGGGTGCGAGCAGTGGGTGCAGAAGGGGGTGCCAAGGGGTAAAGTGCCTGCAGCAGTGGGTCCAAGCAGAAGCCGTGGGTGCAGGGGTGGGTGCACGGGGCTCGAGTGGTTGTAGGGGGAGTGCAAGGGTGGGT
>NW_010235469.1:0-10483 GCF_000690775.1 Eurypyga helias
GGCGCTGGAGGTGGAGGGCGCAGGGCAGGACCGGGCCATGGCTGTCTCCCTTGGGACAGGGCTCGGCCTGAGCTCTCTGAAACTTTTCAGGGCGTTTTCAGGGCATTTCAGACCCCTCACTGTAGGTTTAACCAGCACCTCGGTGCAAACACAGGTCTTTGGTCCCAAAACGCATCTTTGACATGTTGCTTTCGGTAAGGCTGATCTCTAATTCGCAACTTTCTTCCTTGTGCAGTCAGGTGGATTCAGGCAAACCCCAGGAATCAGGTAGTCTCGGCCTGGAGTCCGGAGCAATGTCGCAACAGCTCCTCTACCGTGCTCTGGTGTCTGCAAAATGGCTTTCAGAAGCCATCAAGTCTCAGCAAGCTGGCCTGGCCTTGAGAATTGTGGATGCATCCTGGTATTTGCCAAAGATGAAGCGTGACCCGAAGCGGGAATTTGAGGAGCGCCACATCCCTGGTGCAGTTTTCTTTGACATTGACCAGTGCAGCGACCGTACTTCACCCTATGATCATATGCTGCCCAAGGCTGGTGACTTTGCTGAGTATGTGGGGAAGCTGGGTGTGGGGAATGATTCCCACGTTGTGGTGTATGATGGCAGCGACCAAGGTCTCTTCTCAGCGCCCCGGGTGTGGTGGATGTTCCGGGCCTTCGGACATGAAGCCGTCTCCCTTCTGGATGGTGGCCTGAAGAACTGGCAGCGAGAGGGGAAGGAGCTGAGCTCTGGGAAAAGCCAAGCAGCTCCTACAGAGTTCCACGCCTCCTTGGACAAGTCCCTGGTGAAAACGTACGAGGACGTCTTAGATAACTTGGATTCCCAACGCTTCCAACTAGTGGATGCGCGCGCTGCAGGACGGTTCCGGGGAGTAGAGCCAGAGCCCCGAGATGGTAATGTGCCTCCTGAGACACTGGCATAATAAAAAGTGCCTTTGTTTATGGTGCCCATCGGTTTGACTGCTGTAGAGGCAGTGAAAGGAAATGTGGTTGTCCTTTATGGGATGGGACTTGAGGCCGTGTATCCATGTGTCCTCTCCTTTTGACTAGCAAGTACTGCTCACTGAAAATTCAGGAGTGGGGAAGCTGTGTCATTTTTCTTCTCATGAGGGGCTGGGGTGGGGAGTGTAGCTTTCATACACCTCAAAGATATTCATTGGTCTGTTAATGAACTGGTGCTACTCTTCCCCTCGGAAGATGCTGTTGGAGGTGCTTCAGGCAGTGCCCTGTCGGAGTGGCTCACTCTGATGCAGGGAAGATGTGGAGGGAACTGGGAGGCCAAGAGCAGAACTTGACAGCATTGTGTCCATATGGTAACCTGAAGGTTACAGTCATCCTTCCTGAGTAATCTAGTAAAGCAAAGTTTTAACAAAAATAAATGTATTTGTTTTAACAAAATGCACTAAACAGTAGATATTCCTCCCAGTGAAACAGAACAGGTTTTGCAATGGATTTGTCCCAGACAGTAGGGGTTAATTCCTATCTGTCTTGCTTTTCCTCCAGGAATTGAGCCTGGTCATGTCCCTGGGTCGATGAACATCCCCTTCACCGATTTCCTCACAGAGTCGGGCTTAGAGAAGACCCCTGAGCAGATCCGCAGTCTGTTCCAGGAGAAGAAGGTGGACCTCTTAAAGCCTCTGGTAGCCACATGTGGCTCTGGGGTGACCGCCTGCCACGTGGCTCTGGGGGCATACCTCTGTGGCAAACCAGATGTTGCTGTGTACGATGGGGCCTGGGTGGAATGGTACATGCGGGCACAGCCTGAAAATATTATCTCTGAGGGAAAGGGAAAGACGGTGTAATAAGCTGCTCCGTTTCCCAGTTGTTCAGATAATTTGCCTTGAAACAGGATTTGGAAAAGATGGGTTTAACATTCCTGGTTAAGTGCCTTGAGGTAAAGGTGTTTGGTAGCAAGTACAGGCACACGGGGCTTTGGCACTTTCTCCTTACCCTGCTGCTTAGGAACATAAAGATGACCTGGGCAGCCAGCTCTAGGTGACCCTGCTTGAGTAGGTGGGATGAACCAGATGTCCTCCCAAGGTCACTCCCGACCTCAGCTGCTCTGGGATTCTGTGGCCTTTTTACCGTATCAGATGGAAGGGAGAGAGTGCTGCTGGCAGCATGGGGAATTGAGTCAAACCAAGCTCATGACTCGGGACCATGCACACTCACAGGATGGCCGTATTTGTGTAGCTATGCCTCCTGATCCTGCTCCCTGCCTCTGTCCTGGAAGCCATCCATGTGCTTTATGGCCACGTTGAAGGCAAAACTTTGGGGAAAGACGTAGCTGTTAAAGGAGAGAATACGGCTTCCAGGTTGTCACTTAAGGAATTGGTTTGGATTTCTTCTTGCACTCGGACTCTAACTGCGATGTGTACTTAGCCAGTTTTGTACCCCCTTAGGAAAAAGAAATCCTGGGATTAAAAAAGGGTAAATAAACACGTTTCAAGGTCTTTCTGCTGAACGGAATTTATGTGAGTGTTGCTTGGGCGATTCCTTTTCAGGATCTCTATGGCATCAGTGTCTTGATGACTCAAATGATGTTTCCTTCTCCTCGTGAGTAGAACTATGTCTCTTGCCCTCCACAAGCTCTGGCCCAGGAAAGGCAATGGCATGCCTCTCTCTTGGGATTCTCAGCCCTTGTCCATTTGCTTTTTGGCCTACAACTCCACGTTAGTCACAGCTGTGTACTTCAAAGACTGGATATCAGCTCACGTGGTGAAAATTGGACAGTATGGGTGTTTTCATTCTTTCCATGATACTTAACTATGTAACCCTAAAAAAACTTGGGAGAACTGGACTGAGACCTGCAGGGGAATAGCCCACAATGGTCTTGGGGGAAAAATAGGTGTGATTGTCTTACCTCAGAGAGTTGAAATCCCCCTGGGTATCCCTGGAAATGGTCAAGAATTTGTTCTCTCTAGGATTTCTAGGATTTTTCTGCTCTTAAAGAAAATAAAAGGGGGGTGGTGGTGTAGGTGTGGGCAAGGCTGCATCTATTCTGGCCCACTGGTAAGTGAGAAAGGTAGTCACACAGGTTCTGCCCTTGGGCTTCCAGCAACAGGTACCTGTGGAAATCTGAGGATGATGGGCTCATCCTTTCTGGGGGATGCTACAGGTGCCTGTGGTCACAGATTTGCAGAGTCCTCTCCAAGTCACTGAAAACAAGGGCTTGATCCTTTCCTATTGGAGAGTGTTTATTCTTTGCATTTCCTTTGGCCTCTCCGAGCTGCAGCCCTGCTCCTTCCTGGGCTTGGCTTGCACGCACACAAGCTCCATTTCTGCTCACCTCCCGTGGCGTGAGAGTTTCACTATCCGGTGATTATTTCCACTGTCGTCCCCACCCACACATACAGCCTGACCCTTTTCCACTCATTTCCAGTGACTGAAAGCATTAAATTTCCCTACTTACATCCAGTCTAACAACCCAGCTCCTCAGGGACTTGGGGCTGGCATTACAGCAAGTGCCGAGTACCCAGAGCGCACAGGGGTCTGAAATGAGGGACCTTTTAGTACGCAGTGCAAGGCACTGATCTGGATAAAATAATAAACCTTTTATCTTTTCCAGCTTCCAGTTAGTTCTCTGGGCTTAGACTTCCCAAAAGGGCTTCCTTTGCAGGTTACAGCATGCCCTGCAAATTGTTAAGATTCTCCGTTCTGGATCTAATTGACGGTTTAATTACTTCTTCCAGCTAGGGAAAGGCTTTCTACTCCCATGCTTTATGAATTTATCCACCCAGGCAATCACTGTGATTTTTAAAGGCTGGTAGCAACACCTTGCTTTTTCTCAAGTGAGGTAATTTTCTAGCAACTGTTTCCTGCAGGGGAAAGGGAAGAACTAGTCAGTGTGTCACGTGGGACACCTAATTGCAGTCTGTAACTGAGAACAGGTAAAAATGCTTTTTAAGCTCAAGTATGGTGTTGACATGAAAACAAAAGGATAAGCGCTGGCTGGGCACAGCAAGTGGTGCTAAACTCTCTGTGGAGGGGCCTCCCAATCTGAGCAACAGGAGTGCTGCTTTATAAGAGACTTAAAGCTTAAAGATAGATGTACAAGGCAGCATTGTCTAGTATGTGATCTCGTAGCAGGATCTGGCTTGTGACATCTTTGCAGTTCAGGATTTTTAACTTCTCCCACCATCAGCCAAACTAAGGCTTTCACGTGGTGAGTTGTTAAAGTTTTTCACCCTGGGAGTGGCTGGGAGGTAAGGCTGATTTTGGGAATATGTGGCCAAGCCCCTCTGTGCAAAGAGACAAATGGGAGTGCTGTGCCTGCTCTGCTTCTCAGGAAGAGTTAGTTACTAGACAAAATTGCCATTTCTTTCCAATTTTGTTAATCATTTCCAATGGATGCAGGGGGCTAGCTTTTGGTCTTGTGCTTCCAGAATATTTGGCAGTGCAGCTTAAGCACTGTCTTTCTTTTTTTCCCACTGAGCCTAGCAGTCCCTGGGGTCAGTGGGAATATCTCTGCTTCCTCTTGAGACCGAGCTGCTTTTCTCTGTTCTGTGTGTTGCGGGGAGGTGTCTGGTGCAGCCCAGCCATCCACCTGGAGATGGCAAACTAAGTGAAAGATTCCCCTCTCCCCTTGCTCTACATTCTGACTGTGTGGCTCGATGACATCTAGCAGGGCCCTTCCGCCTCTCTGGTATGTGTGCCAAGGTTGGCAGTACCCAACTGCTCTTCTCCCGGGCAGCTTTTGAACAACAAAATCTCAGTGATTCTTCAGTTTCCCAGGTTTTGGCAAATCTTTTACCAGATGCTGTGCTTTGCTTTGCCTTGGCTTCCCCACAGAGGACAAATTGAGAATTTCCTCTCCACGACAAGATACTTTTGTCTTTCTGGGGTATGACCCATTACATCACATATCAAAAATCTGCCCAACAGTGTCTTCTGATACTCTCCCTCCGTTCAGTTGAGGTCTGTTCTCACGCTGCAGGCAAAGCACTGGAACACTGCGGAGACCGAGGCAATGTTTTCAAAGCCTGGAGACTGCAAAAACCTATTTTGAGCTGTAACAGATGCGACTGGACATATGGAACAGCTGAGGGGACTTGCACCGGGACTATAAATGTTCTGCAGATCTTCATGTCCTTAACTCGGTGGGTTTCCTGTGGGAACTGGAAACTGGGAAGTAGAGAAGTGGATATGAATGCAAATCACTAATGTTCATGACTCTGCTGTGGAAAATTTGCCACGGGTGAAGGGGAATAGCGTATCTTTGGTGGGATAGGGTTCGTGGTGGTCAAAAAGTAGCCTAAAACCCAGCCCTGATTTAGGAAGTGGGTCACATTGACCTGAGGTTGACTTGAGACTGGAGCTTCTGCAGCTCTCTGTGTAAATCTGAGAATCCCAGGGCAGCACGTAAGCTCTTGGTCTTCTCCCACAGTGGGTGGATCTTCATTCTCCCAGTCCCTGCTTTTGCCTCAGGGACTTGGGCTGTGTGGCTTGAGCACTTCCCAGTGAAGACTGAGGCAAAAAATTTATGGAGTACCTCAGCTTTCTCTATATCCCAGGTAACCAGCTCTCCCACTTCCTTCCAGAGAGGGCCCGCATTTTCCCTATTCTTCCTTTTATCACCAGTGTACATACAGAAGCCCTTCTTCTTGCCCTTGATGTCCCTGGTCAGATTTAATGCTATCAGGGCTTTAGCTTTCCTAACCTGATCCCTGCTGCTCAGACAATTTCTCTGTATTCCTCCCAGGCTGCCTGTCCTTGCTTCCACCCTCTGTAGGCTTCCTTTTTGTGTTTGAGTTTGTCTGGGAGCTCCTTGGTTTTCCACGCAGTCCTCCTGGTGTATTTGCCTGACTTACTCTTTGTTGGGATGCATTGCTCCTGAGCTTGGAGGGGGTGATCCTTGACTATTAACCAGCCTTCCTGGGCCCCTCTTCCCTCCAGGCCTTTATCCCACGGTATTCTACCAACCAGATCTCTGAAGAGGCCAAAGTCTGCTCTCCTGAAGTCCAGGGTAGTGAGCTTGCTGTGTCCCCTCCTCGCTGCCCCAGGGATCTTGAACTCCACTATTTCGTGGTCGCTGCAGCCAAAGCTGCCCTTGAGCTTCACATTCCCCAACAGCCCCTCCCTGTTGGTGAGAACAAGGTCCAGCATGGCACCCCTCCTCATGGGCTCCTCTCTCACTTGGAGAAGGAGGTTGTCATCGATGCATTCCAGGAACCTCCTGGCTTGCTTTTGCCCTGCTGTGTTGTTCTGTCAACAGCTACCAGGGTGGTTGAAGTCGCCCATGAGGACCAGGGCTTGTGAGCATGAGGTTGCCCCTCTCTGACTGTAGAGGGCCTCATCTGCTGGGTCTTGCTGGTCGGGTAGCTTATAGAGACCCCCACTATAATGTCACCTGTCTCTGCCCTCCCTTTAATCCTGACCCATAAGCTCTTGGTCACCTCCTCATCCATTCCCAGGTTGGTCTCCCAGCTGTTCATTGACATAGAGGGTGACACCTCCTCCTCATCTCCCCTGCTTGTCCTTCCTAAAGAGCCTGTATCCTTCTATTCTGACACTCCCGTCATAGCAGCCATCCCACCAGGCCTCCGTGATGCCAATAAGATCACAGCCCTGCAGGTGCATGCACATCTCTTAACTCCTTTTGTTTATTCCCCATGCTCCGCTGGGCCCCTGATGAAGCTCGCTTACTGGCTGGAGTGGCTGGAATTCCGTCGTGGTGCTCTTCAGATGCTGTCCAGCTGACCTGTGATCCTTCTCCAGGTTCTGGGCATCTGTTGCTGGCACTGGCATCAGACTGGTAGGAGTGGGATGGATTGAAGTTCCCCTCCACCAACGACTTTAGTTTAAAGCCCTCTTCACCTGGCAAGCCTGTGGCCGAAGATGCTCTTCCCTTTTTCTGACAGAGGGACCCCATCAGTCCCCAGGAGACCTGGGGTTTCACAGAGGGACCCCATCAGTCCCCAGGAGACCTGGGGTTTCAAAGTGAGTCCCACGGTCTAAGCCAAACAAACCCCTGGCTGTGGCACCAGTCCTGTCACCATTTGTTGCTTCGCCAGATTCAACTGGCCCTTTCAAACCCCCTTCCTTTGGACTGGGACGATTCATGAAAGAACTACCTAGCTCCAGAGTCCCCTACTGTCACTCCCAGGGCTCTGCATTCCTTCTTGATACTCCTCAGGCTGCTCCTGGCTGTATCGCTGGTGCCCACATGAAACAGCAGCAGTGGATAATAGTCACTGGAGTGCACGTGGATTGGTAGTCTCTCGGTGACATCCCTGATAGGAGCCCCCGGTAAGCAGCGTGCCTCCCTAGAGAGTGCATCGGGTCGGCACGTGGGTGCCTCCGCACCTCTCAGAAGAGAGTCCCCTACGTCTGTCACCCGTCGGCTTCCCTTCGTCGCGCTGGTTGTTATACGGGGAGCAGGAGGGGCCGCCCTGGCTCCAGTGTCTCCTGATGTGATGGCTCTTTCCTCCCCGGTCTGCAGCGCGGTGAAGCTTCCTGCTCCAATATGCTTGTCTGCGCTGGCAGTCAGGCTGAGCTCTCTTGGCTACAAGTGAATGTCTTCCTCCCACCCCCAAGTCCAGCACAGGGAATCTCTTTGCCTGGTTCATTGTTGGCTTAGTGGTGAAATGTCAGAGCATTCCTTGTCCTCCCCTCCCCACTTCCTATAGAGAAGAGAGAGGGGACGGTTTCTTCTCCAGTGCCTCCACGGTGTGTTAATTAATTAAATGATTGCACAGGTTGAATCCCAGATGCGTGTTCCCAACCTGACACCGTGGTGATGCTGTCTGTGCCAACACATGGTAATCCCTGCCCCCACGGCCGCTCCACAGTGCAGCAGTTCCCCACGAGCAGCCCCGCGGCCTCAGCGACGCACCTGACGCCACGTACCCAGCTGACCTGTAGCTTTCTGTAGGTTTGCGCTGCAGCCGCTGAACCAAGAAACTCTCGCTTTACCCCCTGCTCTGTTTCCCTCAACTCGTGTTCAGCCCCATCGCCTGTCTGCCCAGCAGCTGTCCAGTTTTCCTGCCCCCAGCGTGTCTGTGCAACTGTCCCCGCGATTGATCTGGGTACTCGGCAGGGCTGCACGGCGTTGCACAGGCACGCCGCCCCGTGTGAGCTCTTGCTTGCTCTGCTCTCCGTGTTTCTGTGCATGCATTTTGGGAGGTTTCCAGGAAGTTCTGTGCTGTATGTTGGAGAAAAAAAGGCTCTGGGGATGGAAGTGGCATACCTTGACCTTTCCTTACTCACACTGTACCTCTGTAGATTTACCAACTAACCTTTCACACCGTGGGCCTGGGGTGAGCAAGACCTGGAGCGCTGGTCGCAGATGGAGGCCGGTGTCGACGGAGGAAGGTGTGTGTGGAATACAGACTGTCCCTGACCGTGAGATGCCTTGGCATGGGAGAGGCTGGGGAAGAAGGCGGTGAGAGCAAGAGATGGAGCTACAAAGGAGCAAGAGGCTGAAGGGCTGTGAGAGGAGGGAAGGGAGACAGGGTGAGCCTTTGATAAAAGAAGGCAGAAAACAAAGGCAGGGCAGATTTCTTGGAGGGGAGATAAGGGCTCATAGGCTGCCACCCAACTGCTGCATTCATATCAGGGAGCCACAGTCCTCACCCTAATTCCCAGCTGGAGCTGCGCCCAGCACAGGCAGGGTCCTGCATCCCTTGCACACCAGAGCCTGGGGCAGAACCCTCAGATTTGCCATGGTTTCACTCAGGGCAACGGTCCCACAGCCAAGAGCTGTGTTGGTCTGTGTGATGCTTCAGCTCAGGTCAGTGTTAGTCTCAGCACCTTTGATGCGCACCGCTGCTCAGTGGAGAGTGGTCCACGGGCTGGACACTAATTTGGGGCAAAGTCTGCTCCACATAGGTCAGCAAAAATATTTTTTCATCCTTTCCCTGTTGTTGGTCACGCTAGTGCTGGCCAGCTGCTGGTATGAATTCAAGGAGATCCACAGTTACTTGAATTCACGCCCTGCAGCAGCTGAATTGTTCCTGTGCTTATATTAGCTGGCGATCAGCAGTCTTGAAACCTTCTCCGTGTTAGCCTCTTCCCCTCCTCCCCTTGGCATTCCTCCACAGAAGGAGCAAAGTACACACACCGTCTTTGTGAAGGAAGTCTTGGGTGACCTGGGGGAAGGGTGACGTGGCCTTCATATCCTGCCATGGTAAAAGGGATCTGTAAGTAAAAGAAGGGGGAAGGACGAGAAGAAAAGGAATTTAAGAGTAAAATGCAATGTTTCTGTTTTACCCACCCTCTTCCCCCAGTAAATCCCCACCTCACAAGACCCAAAGGTGTAGGTGCAGGAGCAATAAAGCGTCCGCAAGGTGTGACGGCATCTCTGCAGTGCTGCATTGCCCTGGCAAGGAAGAGACAGAAAGTTGCTTAGGTGAAGGAAGGCTTTGGGCCATGTTCAGGTGAAACATCAGCCTTGCCTTTCCATTCCTAATATACTCAAGCTGCTTGGCAAGCACGGCTGTGCTTAGGTGGGAGCGGGAAAAGCAGAGCTGCTGGAGAGAGAGCTCGCTGAGGTTGTGTCCCTGCCAAGGAGTGCATTTGAGCAGAGTCCTGAGGGGCGTGAGCTGCTGAGCTCCAGGCTCAGCCTGGCAGGAGCCAGCGGCAGAGGCAGGGCTGGATTCCGTATGGCAGGGTTGGCGTGTCGGCCGCAGCGGGTGACGCGTGCCTGGGGCAGAGGTAAAACTCCACGCAGCGCTCAGTTAAAATCTGAGCTCTCCGCTGCCCAGGGCGCGAGCAGAGGTGGCTGGAGCGTGGGGAAGGGCGCAGGGGGTCTCTGTCTGGCATGGTTTGTGCTGGTAGGGCAGCGTGTGTGTGTGTTGCTGAGTCAGCGACTCTTCCGAGCTGGAAGAAAAATTATTTCTGCCCCCTGCCAGCACTTCATACGCAGCTCCAGGTTACAGTTCCCAGAAACGTCCCTACAGATGTTACCAAGGAGGCTGCAGTCTGCACATTTTGCAGCAAGAGAGCGTGGCAACTGATGAGGCGCTGCGCTGGGAGCGCAGGGTAATGGATCTCCTGCCGGGAAGCGGTGAGGTACAGCACTCCTGGGCTTTATCTGCTGGGTGCCGGCGAGCAGGTTGTCCTCCCTGGCTCCGAGGAAGCTTGCACGCCGGACTCGGGACTGGAAGCCGGCAGGGGCTGGGGTCATGTAGGACAGTGCGGCCCCCTTCCCTACAGCATCCTCACTGCCGGGACAGCGGGCTGGGAAAACTACAGTTCCCAGCACCCTTTTGTGCACGTCCCTGCAAACTACAGCTCCCGGAACCTTTTAACGAGCCGGGATGTCTATGGAAATAAATGCCGACGGTTTTTGCATAACACCCTGCAGGCTCTTGGGCCGTGCAAATGGGAAGAGGGAGAAGGCGTCAGCGCGGGGGGTGCTGTGGTTTCCGCCACCCCCAACGGCCGCAGCGGTACCCTCCAGCACAGAGCATCCTCCCTCCCCACGGGACTCCCGTGGCGGTGACCGGGAGGCCCCCAGGAAGCGAGGGAGAGGCAGATAAACTACAGA